>NC_139951.1:38938226-39193226 GCF_963454915.1 Gymnoscopelus microlampas
GATACATTATGTAGCTAACAAATATGGAAACGGAATAGATTGAAGATAGAAACGGAATAGATTGAAGAGACAGAGAGAGAGACATGGAAACGGAATAGATTGAAGAGAAAGACATGGAAACGGAATAGATTGAAGAGAGAGAGAGAGAGCCATGGAAACGGAATAGATTGAGTCATGTTTTTTGCAATTCAACTTAAATGAGTCTGCATCAAGTGAGACTTGAACCGGCAACCTTGCGGTCGTGAGGCACTCTTAGGTAGCTGCAACACTACCTATAGTGCTATAGCTTTGTCCAGGCTGTTATAGTCTGTTGAGCATCACAAACTCTTGCCTTCTGTCATGACCCAAGCCCCTGTTTCACTAACACTAAGATCACTCGTTCACAAACCATTTACCAATGAAGAAATTGTACATCTCCTCAGAACCAAAACTAGTGAAAGTAGCCGATCTACAAGCTCACAAACCATTAAAAGTTGTCAGATTGTACATCGGCTATTTTCTCAATGAAGTATGTTATACATTGAAAAAACATACTCTCATTGCTATCTGAAAAGTTGTGAGATTGTAGATCAGCTATTTTCACAATGAAGTATGTAAAAAACACTCAATTAAGTATTTCATGTTATCTTTAACAATTGCAGATGTATTCATTGATAGTCATGTTGTGTGAAATGCAACTTAGATGAAGTCTGCACCAAGTGAGGCTTTAACCTGTGACCTTGAGGTTGTGAGACATACACTTAAGCGGGAAGCTATCTGACTAACAGTCAGTGTGAACAATTTAGGCTAACAAGAACAAAGTATTTTTTTAACGACAGGACTGTATGGCATTTTGTTCATACTAAAGTATTGTATGACTTCATTTTTTATGACACAGTACGAGTTTAGTATGACTTTTCTCATATACTATTGTGTCAATGTAGGAACTGAATTAATAACAAGCTAAAGTCCTTTTTGCATCAACTCCTCCAAGGAACAGGCCATATGGTGTAGTTGGCAGGGCTTTATTGAAGAAAAGGTGACATTAAAAACAAACAATTAGACAAATAATCATACATTGATGATGACAATGAAGTGCACATTAGCATTCACACTGATTTACATGTCAACCTTAAAGTCACATCAGACAATGAGCATGAAACTGTCACTTTTACAAACTGTATTAAAAGTTATCCTTGCCTGGGCGTACATCTGTGCTGGAGGCTGACGACAGGGGAACAGGTTCACCTGAGAGCAAGAAGCTGCGATGGAGAGATGAGTGAATGACATGGTCCAAGGAGTCTCAGATTCACTGAAGCAGTTAAACCGTGCAGGGTACAGAGGTCTGACTGTTTTTTTTTACCACTATAGAACTGTTGTGTGTATTTGAGCATTGCCCTGCATGCTCTTCAGTGAAAGATTACAGCCAGCTACAAACATGAAAAAACACCTACAGTATAGTGTAGGTCAGGGGTCTTCAACGTTTTCAGGCCAAGGACCCCCTAGCTGAGAGAAAGATGAAGCAGGGACCCCCTCTATAATTGCATAAAATTGTGTTTCAGATTAAACTTTTTTTTTTACTTAGTCTGCTCTTTTTACCCTCTACACCTCTACATCTTTGCCAAAAATAGCCGATCTACAAGTTGTGAGCTTGTAGATCTGCTATTTTTGGCTAAAGTTCTCCTCAGAAAAGGGATGCTAGGGTTCAAGTGGTTAATGTAAAAAAATAATAATCATAGCACACAAAGTTTTGGCGGACCCCCTGTAGTAACCCCCTGTTGAAGACCCCTGGTGTAGGTATATTTTGCTTGTTACGGGGCCAGAGCTCAGCTCTGGATCTGTTTTATTACGGGGCTTATTACTAGTAAACTTGACCTTTAACTCTATACTTAGTCTGCTCTTTTTTCCCTCTAATGCTGGAGTAAAAGAAGAAACGTATATACTGTACATTAATATAAGGAATCTCTGTCAGTCAGTCTGATCTGCATGCATCTCCTCAGTGGGTTGACCAATGATTGTAACATATTAAAGTTCTTTGTGAATTCAGCGCCAACACCACACAGACAACGGCAGAACACACAGCGCTACCTTTCCTAATATCAAATTTATTTCAACTTTTCGTTTACCATGCATTTAAATCCGTTACAAAATGTATCCTTTATAGAATTTAGTAGCCTATCCTGTGAGCTGAACAGAACAAAGAATTATGAAGGAAATTATTGTATAGAGAGCGTACAAAACTCACTGTGTTCAATTCAATTCAATCTTTATTTCAGACCCAGGAGGATCCATATCACAAGAAAACAACACCACACAATAAAAACAGAAAATAAAATGAAATAAATAAAAATAATGCAAATAGCTCACATTGTTCAGTTTCTGACATACAGACATGTGCGCCAATGGTTCCACAATCTAGAGGTGAACCTGACAGAGCTTCGTGTGGGGTCTGTTATGACAGCGATTATGTCATTTACTGACTCCGATGCTCTACACATAAACCTATACATAAGGTTGCGTAGCACAGCAGCACAGGTGGGTACCCCAACACTAACAAACATCTGGCTTGCACTGGAGCTTCTTGGAGCTCTCAGCAGCAGCCTCATGCAGACATTATAGGCCACTGTAAGGCGCCTGAAGCTGCCTTGCCTGAAGCGACTCCAAAGGTGGGCAGTATACAGTGGTGTACAGAAGGATCTAAACAGTGAGATCTTCACAGGTACTGAGCACATGCTAAATTTGCGGCACAGCATGTTTGCTTGGGCATACAGCTTACGCCGCTGCCTATAGATGTCTTTGTCATCTGTTAGGTCATTGGAGATAATATGTCCCAAATAAGTAATCTCACTGCACACACTAAGGGCAGTGCCAGCCAGGTAGAAGTCAGGAAAGGTAGATAGTCTGTCTTCCCTACTTCGGACAATCATGACCTTACTCTTTTTAGCGTTGTATTTTATATTAAAATCAAAGCCATACTGTGAGCATATCCTCAGTAGCTGTTGTAGCCCAGCACTATATGGACTAAAGATGACCAAATCATCTGCATACATCAGGTGATTAATTAACGAGTCACCAACTCTACACCCTGTCCCACATGCATTTAACATCAATGATAAATCATTCATATAAACATTAAAAAGGAATGGAGAAATTATTCCTCCTTGACGGACACCATTGGTCACATGAAAAGGAGCAGATATTGACTTCCCCCATTTTACCCTCATTGTCTGGTGAGCATACCAGAACACCAAGATTCTGACTAGGAAACTAGGGACTAGGAAACTGTGTCTCTGTCGGGTGGAAACCTTGTATGTCCAAAACCCTTACTAAATAATCTGTGTTCCAATGGATCCAATGTAGTTATTTAGGCACAAGCTCTTGTTAATACTTTCCATTGGTTTAATAATTATATAAACACACACACATAACCATTGTGACTTAAAATTTCACAATGTTTCGAAAGCAGCTAAAAGAGCCGATCTACAAGCTTACATGTCTCATCGTGATCGCACGAGTTGTGAGCTTGTAGATTGGCTATTTTCACTACTTTTGTATGACACTGTGTTGTTTGTGAGTAGGACATTCATATAATATGGATATACAAGGTTTCAGCCCGACAGCAACGAACAGCAGAAAACCCTTGTTCACAGAGTGACATGGTGTGACAACGCGATAAGCAATGCAATGTACAATTTCATACAAAAAGTGGTCCGTACAAAACTGTAGTTTCACTTTAAAACACTTACCCGGGGGTCATTTTAACGCCTACTCTGGCTTTTGTGAGCACCCCACACAGTTTTTAATTTGCTTGATTCAATATTTGAATATTTGATATTCATTTTTATCAGACCCCGCGTCTCCGAGGCTGGGGTCCGGGCCTTCGTACCCACAAATGCAAAACCAGTGCAACTTCAAACTTCATTTTAACCATGTTAAGACTCATTGAAAATACACGTCCCTGCTTGTGGTGACTGATATTGTCCTTCTAATACTACAATGGGTTTATGTATATAGGAAGGGGGCGTGTTTACCTGTCAACTACTGCCATCTACAGACCAATGGAAGGTAGTGTATCCAGCATTGCATATCTTAATGAGAATGTCTCTGTACATGTGTTTTGGTGCATACTGCATACCTTGATGAATGATTCTTTCTCCATTGCTGTTCTTTGCACTGCACCAGTATATCAAACTAAGTTTAAAAAAAAAAAGGGACTACAGTTAGGTTAATAAGGTTAATAAGACCATTTCCACACTATGAACCTTATATGACAAACATAAGTGTCTTATGTCATAAATGTAAAGGAAACCACATGGTTTTCTTTGTCATGTCCGTACATGGCATTTTTGAACTGTTGGGCGGTATTAGTAAAATTGTTTATTAAAACACAGAGATGTCTTATTGACTCCTGCACTGATATAATTGTTACCGTTTGTGATTGAACACAATGAAAACATAATTCACAAGATTCATGTCTTGAGAATAATATGGGGGCGAAAACACTGAATATAAAATGGCACAAATCTTCAAATAATACCTGTATAATTATCTTCAAAATCAACTTTGTCACATCCAATGTTTACAGGTGTAAAACAGTTTGTGAAATTCGTTTTTCTTTTTTTAAACAATATATTTATTGGCATTTTCAATTATATAAAACCTAACAGTATGACTCTTGTGTTAAAAAATGCCTATACATAATCAAACAAAAACAGCAAATAGAAATACATACTTACATTGTAACAATATGGAAAAATAAATAAAAAATACATTACAAAAACAGAAAAAAAACAAATACAAAAAAAGAAAACAGACGTGTTTTTTTTTCTTCCCACATTACAAAGTAGCAGAACCATCTATTCACTGCCAGAATTATTCTGGCCGCGTTTGAACACTGCCATATTTTTAATTGAAAAAAAAAAGTACTCAGGAGCCGAGATACAGAATTTTTAAGTTTTAAGTTAACAAGGAAGTGGATGGGAGTCTATATCTTCGAAAAATCATATCTCCTTGGTCTTTGGGTCAAAAAAAAAAGAAAAAATCTAAAAAAAAAAAAAAAAAAAAAAAAATATATTTTTAATTTTTAATTTTTTTTAAAAAGTCGTTTTAGTCGTTCTTGGCAGGCATGGCTTATGGACAGAAGTCGTTTTAGTCGTTCTAGGCAGTTAACACAAGTCCTAAAAGATTGCCTTCCATAAAATGAATGAACTGTCCCCATATTTCTTGAAAGATGGCAGATTTCAAGACTTTCAATGGCAAAAATCTGTTTCTCTAGTAGTGCAAGACAATTTGCTAATTCTCTGTACCATTGCCTGATTTCTGGATTATCTGGGTTTTTCCCAGAATGATGAAGTAAATAGGAGTAATATACGTTCGCATCAGCCATTTGTACTGTAGTAACTTGTATCTGGTATTGATTGTCTGCGTTTGAGCTTTATAGCACACCCTCTCCCCAATCTTCAACGCCTATTTCTACATTTAGATCACTACAACAGACCATGTTCCATCGTTTATGTCCATACAAAAAGAAAAAGAAGGGGGCAAGGGGGAAGAGTGATTAATCAATAAAAAACAAACAAATGATCTACTTATTTACACAGTATCTGAAATTAGTCATAAGGTACCGTAAGCACCTGAGATAAGACATAAAGGTGTGAGCATAGCAGCAGATATATACTGCATATGATATGCTATGGACGTTAGTTAAGGTGCGAGAGAGAAAGAAGAAAAAAGACATTGCGTTGTACATGGGATTAACGTGCGATAAAAAACATTATAAACAAATTATAAATTCAGTGATTGTACGATACTCTGGAAGAACAGAAAGTCTGTATCATAGTGCCATAACAATGAAATTGTGAAACCATTAATTTAAAACATTTTACTCAATAGCTTTAGCCATTGTTCAGCAGTTTTTCACCTTTTGAAATTGCAAACAGAATAAAACCTCAAAAATTGCCCTTGATATGACAGACATAGATATTTTCACAGAGCAGTCAAGAGGAATAAGAAATGTTATTGATGTTTCTGCTTTAACCAAAACACCTCGGTGCATTCTCATTTTAACAGATTACTCCATTTAAAAAAAAAACTAGACAATCTGACAAGGTTTTGTAGTTATTCAGGATTACTATCTGAGGGGGGGGGGGGTAATTTCTATCAATGTCCCCAGTAAATATCTCAGACAGCCTACCTGGTGTTGACCAGTGAAAACTAAAGAGGCATCTCAATATTAAAGACAAAACTGGAGCAAACTGGTGCTCAGGGCACAGCGTTTGCATGGTGTGATCACAATCAACAATCAATAATAGTTTTTGTATGTTGAAAAACAACAAATGTTCATGTTGAACAAAACATCAATATTTCTGCCCTACATCAGACTTTCTCTTAATGAGCACACATTTAGTCGCCTGAATACCTCAGTTAGGAATAATCGAATAGGACTCTGGTTCTATTTTGTGGGTTATATTATCTGAACTGGGGCCATGGTTAAGAGGGACGGCCGGGGCCATTCGTCTCACACCGCTAGAGGTGAAATTCTTGGACCGGCGCAAGCAGTGGCTCTTCAAATGTCTGATGGTCACACATTCAGCTGTAATGATTAATGTCAATATGGTTTTATCCTCAGATTGGAAGATGCCCCGAGCGTTTGCCGGCAGCCCCCAATATAAAAATGTATTATGTAAAAAAGAAAAGAAAAACTCAATTCATAGAAATTGAGGTATGGATATATACTAGACTAGAAGTACCACAGCAGAAATTGTTTCTTGTCTTTTATAAATGCTAGCAAGCAAATCATTGGTGGGGGGTTTCCTCATAGAGCTGTGTAATTCTATTGGGAACATGTACTGTTGACTAGCCCATTAAGACCTGAGGCGATTCTTTAAAAAAAATCTAAATAAAAAAAAACTAAAACAGTTTTTGGAAAAAAAAAAAAAAAATGTTTTAAAGATTTTTCAAAAATAGCAGATCTACAAGCTCATAGCGCGGCACTCGGTGCCGCGCTATGAGCTTGTATATCTGCTATTTTTGAATAGCCAATGAAATCTAAAGTGACACAGATGCGTTCCAGGTATAACCCTCCCCGCTCAATTTGCTGTAGGTTCACCAACTTCGGTAATTCGTGCTTCATGAACGCCGTTTTACAATCTCTGTTCAGACTCCCCTCCTTCTATGCTGATATATTAAACGATAATCTCTTCAAGAAGACCACAGACAGCGGACTGCTCAGGTAGCACGACACAAACGTATGTATGCTTTGCTTGTAGACAGAAAATGGCAGTAGCTGATTGACTCAATGTGTGTCGACTAATCTCAAGTCTTTACGCTTAAAGCTATGTGAGATCAATTTCTTACAGAAATGTTCCCGACCGCGGGAGGTCCGAAGCGGAAATCCTACTGATTGTCGATTTCGAGACACGCTGGGAGGAACTCTACAAACAATTCATGCACCCGAAGTTTAAAAGCGTGGACTATGCGATGGCTGACTTCGGTAAGTCCTTTTTGACAGTGGTGGAAAAAGCACAACATGCTTTTACTTAAGTACAAGTATCTATACTGCAATGTAGAAACACTCTTGTCTAGTAAAAAGTAGTGGATTCTTCATTCACCATTAAGGAATATTTTACAAACGAAAATTCTCTGTGTCTTTAAGACATCACAGGATAAGAAAACGATAGAAATGGAGGACTGTATTTTTACGGGGACAGAGCTCTGCTCTGTACACGTATTGTTATTGGCAGTATTCTGTCACTTCTTCTTCTTCTTCTGCCACTTTTCGCAGTTCTGGCTGAACCGCGCTGTCGCTTTTTACGAAACTCGGCCATATGGTAGATGGTCATGAAAAACGATCAAAAAATAATTCTCACAATCTTTCGTCCAAAGGTGGCGCTATAGCACTCAATTGAAAATGCCAACTTTGACCAGGTACAACTCATGCCCTGTTTGACCTACAGCCATGAAATGTAGGATACACATATGTGTCTCCTCATGCTGAACAACTTTCACCCTCTGACTTTTGACCTCTGACCTTTAGATCTCCCACCATTTTGAATTATATGAAAAACAGTCATTGGCTCCTAACTTCTGCATTTTTTCACTTATGGAAAATCCGTTGGAAATTTTTGTAGGCAGTGGTCCAAGGTTCAAGTGCTAAACGTTTCGTGCAGATTGCTCAAAAATCCCAGGAGGAGATAGATTTGAACTATTACAGTTTTATGAAAATTATTCATCTGTGCCTAAAACATACATGCAGACTCACATTTCTTTGAAACTTTGCAGAAATGTACAGGGTCATTCCAAATATCACTGAAACCAATCTTACTCCAATTGGCCAAAAGGGGGCGCTATAGCAATTTTTTTTAAAGGCAGACTTTAAACAGGCATAAGTCATGCCTCGTTTGGCCGAAAGTCGTGAAACTTGCTTACACATGTGCCTTGACTCATGAGGAACACACGTATCGATTTGACCATTAAGCTCCGCCCTTAGATTTTCCGCAATTTTGAGCAGTTTGAAAAATACTTGTTTTTGCCAGTTCTGGCTTAACCGTGCATACGCTTTTTACGAAACTCGGCCATATGGTAGATGCTCATGAAAAACTACCAAGAAATAATTCTCACACTCATTCGTCAAAGGGTGGCGCTATAGCACTCAATTGAAAGTGCCAACTTTGAACAGGTACAACTCATGCCCTGTTTGACCTACAACCATGAAACTTCGATACACACATGCGTCTCTTCATGCCCGACAACTTTCGTGGTCTGACTTTTGACCTCTGACCTTTAGATCTCCCACCATTTTGAATTATATGAAAAACAGTCATTGGCTCCTAACTTCTGCATTTTTTCACTTATGGAAAATCCGTTGGAAATTTTTGTAGGCAGAGGTCCAAAGTTCAAGTGGTAAACGTTTCGTGCAGATTGCTCAAAAATCCCAGGAGGAGATAGATTTTAACTATTACAGTTTTATGAAAATTATTCATCTGTGCCTAAAACATACATGCAGACTCACATTTCTTTGAAACTTTGCAGAAATGTACAGGGTCATTCCAAATATCACTGAAACCAATCTTACTCCAATTGGCCAAAAGGGGGCGCTATAGCAATTTTTTTTAAATGCAGACTTTAAACAGGCATAAGTCATGCCTCGTTTGGCCGAAAGTCGTGAAACTTGCTTACACATGTGCCTTGACTCATGAGGAACACACGTATCGATTTGACCATTAAGCTCCGCCCTTAGATTGTCCGCAATTTTGAGCAGTTTGAAAAACACTTAAACCCAGGATTTTTCAGCTATTTGCGTGAAACTGTATCATCTGTGTGATCTCCTTTTTCACAGTTACTTGTCTGTTGGGCCAATGGCGTCTCCCTTAAATGAATGCCTCACAATCTCAAGGTCGCCAGTTCAAGCATCACTTGATGTAGACTTAATTTAAGTTGAATTGCAAACAACATGACTGTATCAATGAATACATGTGCAAATGGTAAAGATAACCTGAAATGCTTATTTGAGAGTACGTTTTTTACGTATGACATACTTCATTCTGAAAATAGCTGATCTACAATCTCACAACTTTTCATGGTTTGTGAGCTTGTAGATCGGCTACTTTCATTAGTTTTGGTTCTGAGGAGATGTACAATTTCTTCATTGGTAAATGGCTTGTGAACGAGTGATCTTAGTGTTAGTGAAACAGGGGCTTGGTTCATGAAAGAAGGCAAGAGTTTATGATCTTCAACAGACAATATCAGCCTGGACAAAGCTATAGCACTATAGGTAGTGTTGCAGCCTATTAGTCTGAAGGTTGAGAGTTCGAATCCTGTTAATGGCAGTAGGTTGAGATGTCCAATCAAACCATTATGTTTCCATCTCTCTCTCTCATCAATCTATTGTTTCCATGTCACTCTCTCTCTCTTCAATCTATTCCGTTTCCATGTCTCTCTCTCTCTCTCTCTATTCACTGGCCCCGTATTATCGCTGCTTGCAGCTATATTTTCTGTTTGTTTTTTGTTCTCTGCCAACAACATGATGTTCTCCGAGGACATACATTTTGAAAAACAAAAAAACAAAACAAAACAAAAAAAAAGAGGGGGGGGGGGGCATTTCTATCAATGTCCCCAGTAAAGATCTTGGACAGCCTAACCTGGTGTTGACCAGTGAAAACTATAGAGGCATCCCTGAGCACAGATTAACAGCACTTATACAAAAGAACACCCCATTAGGATAAAATGGGAGTCTACACATTCCAGTATCTGAATAAAAGGAGAAAGACTATTAGACCAATATTAAAGACAAAACTGGAGAAAACTGGTGCTCAGAGCACAGCGTTTGCATGGTGTGATCACAATCAACAATCAAAGTCTCATCAAACACAAGCATTAACACCTGGTATGCATGCATATTGCCATCAAACACAAGCATTAACACCTGGTATGCATGCATATTGCCATCAAACACAAGCATTAACACCTGTATGCGTGCATATTGCTTAGCCTCTGATTGGACAACAGACCAATGAGGGAAAGACAGGTCAGGTGTATATGCTAGTATTTGATTGTGAGACACCACACCAAACACCCTCTGCTAACCTCCAGTCAGTGTTTGACGTAGAACTGTTGCTTACGCAGTACCTAGACGAGCGTAAACAGCTGAAGACGAAGATAAAGGACGTCGAAAGGGCAGAACTACAAGCCCACGGCTCACCGTCTTATGACCCTATGCTTCACCCTGTAGGATTTGTCCCGAAAATGAGTGAATATGACCAGGCCGAAGTCGACCACCCGTGTTTACCGGTAATTCGCCCCCAAACTTGATTTGGTGTGCGACGCAATTGCTTCGCTCTTCAGTAAGTCCTTTTTGACAGTGGTGGAAAAAGCACAAAATGTAATAGTATGTAAAAGTATCAATACTGCAATGGTGTCTTACATTCGTGAATTCCTTTCACGAATGCAGGACGGTGAAAAAAGACTAAGCATCTTTGCTGAGGCGACGCTCTTAGGCAAAGTTAACGGACCCTTGTTGGCGTTGTACAACTGGTTGACCAAACATTTCATCAGCGTGACCCAAGCATTGAACGGTAAGTCCTTTTTGACAGTGATGGAAAAGGTACAAAATGTAATAGTATGTAAAAGTAAGTAAAAGTATCAATACTGCAATGTAGAAACACTCTTGTTACAAAGTAAAAGTCCGGTCATCAAATTTAACTTGAGTAAAAAGTAGTGGATTCTTCATTCACCATTAAGTACTATTTTACAAACCAAAATTCTCTGTGTCTTTAAGATGTCATAGGGTAAGAAAATTATAAAAAATATTATATTGTTGGGAAACTAAATGTTCAAAAGGCAATCGTTTGTTTTAAGGTTTATTATCTCAGTGTGTACATAAGCTCTATTGTGCTGATATTATTTTGGATCACTATGTGTGTGTGATACATTTACATAGACAGTTTTGTTGACACTATTACCCTGAGTAATTTCCTTCCTTTCTGCCTTTCTTTCTCCTCTTTCCCCTCTCCAGAAGTCAACTGCAGGGGGAAAGTGGCAGAATCCTACAAAATGATATGCGGCTTACTGAAGAGTGTCCTCAGTGGTGTGGAAGTGTTCGACAGTATTGGCCCCGGCGTGCAAGTCAAAGCTTCTTCGGAATACATGCTGCAGTCCATTACAGTAACGCTGGGTGTGGTCAACAGCCGTCTTCAAGATGTCGCAAAAAGACTTGAACAGTCTAAGATGGTAAGGGGTTTCTGTGTGTGTGTGTGTGTGTGTGTGTGTGTGTGTGTGTGTGTGTGTGTGTGTGTGTGTGTGTGTGTGTGTGTGTGTGTGTGTGTGTGTGTGTGTGTGTGTGTGTGTGTGTGTGTGTGTGTGTGTCTCTGTCTGTCTGTCTGTGATTTATTCAACTCATAGAAATTGAGTTCTGTCCGTCTTTCTGTGTATGTCTGTCTGTCTGTCTGTATGTGAGTCATGGATAAAAATGTTATGCATGTTCAGAGGCAAATTGGATGTATGCAGTCTCCTAATCTCCTAATCCCCTCAACATTTTGAAAGCCCATGTTCGCCAGGCCGGATGTCAGTGAGGAGCTAATCTCACTGTGATCAACATGAAATTTTGCACGCACACTCCCCAAAATTACCCTCGTTAGCCCATAAACAAATGCAAACAAAGCTGATTCTGCCACTATAGACCATCACAGAACCCGGTGATGCATTAAAAAAATAACGAAAACAAAACATTTGAAGATCTGGATCCGCGGAACCATTCCAGGTTTTCTTACTAATATATATTTTTGTTCCATTTACATAGGTGTTATAAATAATGCTGTGGGATTAAATCAACGTGGAAATCTAATAGTTCTCTCTGCCTCTCTTCTCTCTAGCGCACCGAATATAGGCAGTTCTCCATGGTCCAAGAAAGGTCCGAGAAAGACGCCCGTCTCAGCAGGCAATAACAATTATTTTGTATTTGACTGCCGACATTGATTTTGTTTATTTTTCTTTTTTTTTGTATATTGTTGTTCATTTTGAAAATAACATAAATCTTTCTGCCCTACATCAGATGCAGGTGCATGGTGTCTTACATTCGTGAATTACTTTCACGAATGCAGGACAGTGAAAAAAGATTTAGCCTCTTTGCTGAGGCGACGCTCTTAGGCAAAGTTGACGGACCCTTGTTGGCGTTGTACAAATGGTTGAACAATCATTTCAGCAGCGTGACCCAAGCATTGAACGGTAAGTCCTTTCTGACAGTGATGGAAAAGGTACAAAATGTCATAGTATGTAAAAGTAAGTAAAAGTATCAATACTGCAATGTAGAAACACTCTTGTTACAAAGTAAATGTCCGGTCATCAAATTTAACTTGAGTAAAACTATTCAGACCATTGTTATCAGTGTGTACATTAGCTGTATTGTGCTGATATTCTTTTGGATAACTCTGTGTGTGTGATACATTTACATAGGCAGTTTTGTTGACACTATTACCCTGAGTACTTTCCTTCCTTTCTGCCTTTCTTTCTCCTCTTTCCCATCTGAAGCTAATCCTGCAAATTGACCAGGTCGGAGAGATTGGACGGAGGAGGATGTTACCGATTTGCACAAAGCAACAAAAATTGTCTCTCCACCGTAAGCGTGGTAAAGCAATGTCGATTGCTGAGTACATGGTAGACCAATTCGCTCTTCAGTAAGTCCTTTTTTTTTGTGTTTCTACAGGCGTTTAAGCCATGGGTTACCCTGCCCAGCAAACGTCGATGGACTGCGGACGCCGGAGGAATTTAAGCCAGGAATTTAAGATTTTCTTTGAAATCATTTGTAGTTTGGGAGATATTTAACTTTAAGCGACCCATGCATTGTGGATGCGGCAAATACTTACTGCTAGTAACCCCATTCATACTTTAAAATGTTCATCTTACTGTGGACATGTTTGCAAGTTTTATAATAAACTGTTAAGAACTTGCAGAAACACGTTACGGATTTGTGCAAACAACTGCCACAATACATCTCAAGGATAAGCCCCCTGGCTGTCGGGAACCAGGGAGAAGCCGACATAATGAACGTGCTCCTCGATCGGCTTATCGAGGTGCTCGATTATGTCCTCCGTGAAGTGGCCGAACACTACCAGGCGTTTGGGCCGCAGCGGCATCATTATTAGAGGATGAAGGTAAGGTCAACTTTATGGGTGGCTGAAATAATATTACAATATTTTTGAAGGCATGAATATGGTAAATATATGGAATATTTACGATAGCAGGAAGGATATATAAATATACCCTCCTCCCCAACCTGTTGTTCTTACCTCCTTTGGGGGGTATCCAAGTCCTAATTAGGGGAGTCACAAACTCCCAAAGTTTGCACCAGTAGTGTAGAAATGAATTAATTGCATTGTATGGCAGTTTAACTGACCCTGAGTAACTTCCTTCCTCTCTATCTTACTTCCTAAGACATACTTCCGGTGTCTCAATTTGACCACAGAGCAAATGGAGAAGTGACATGTCACCTTACAACACTCTGAGATGGTAAGGGATTTCTGCCTGCCTGTCTGTCTGTCTGTGATTGATTGATTGAATTGAATATTTAGATTTCATTTCAGCTCTGACGGCGCCCGCCCCTGCCTGCACACCGGTACCAGCCACAGACGCCAGACCCGCCTGCCGGTGAAGATCGGACGTACCGACACCCATGCCCTGCTCGGCTCAGGCAGCGCCGTGACGCTTGTGCGCGCCGACCTGGCGGGGGAACTCAGCGCCACCACCGTCCCAGTGACCTGCGTACATGGCGACGTGCGCCACTACCCCGCGACGCGGCTCCGCATTCGCCCCCAAGCTTGATTTGGTGTGCGACGCAATGGCTTCGCTCTTCAGTAAGTGCTTTTTGACAGTGGTGGAAAAAGCACAAAATGTTTTTACTTAAGTACTGCAATGTAAAAACACTTGTTACAAAGTAAAAGTCCGGTCATCAAATTTGACTAAAGTAGTGGATTCTTCATTCACCATTAAGAAATATTTTACAAACAAAAAATCTCTGTCTTTAAGACATCACAAGGTAAGAAAACGATAAAAATGGAGGACTGTATTTTTTCCTGTTTGTTTTTTGTGTATCTTGTTTTTCAGCCTGTTCTGAGTCCTTGAATCTTCATATACTGTCACAGTCACTGATTGCTTTATTCCTACCATAAAAGCAAAGCTAACGCCACCAATTGTTTGCACCTAAATATTTTAAGATGCATTATTGTATGTATTATGGATGTTTTTATTTGTCAACAGATTTTAGGATTAACTGATTTTGGTGTACAGTCAAACATCTTTTTTTTCTAATACATTTTGTTTTCCAGAACTACAAGCCCGCGGCTCACCGCCTTATGACCCTAAGAGCCCTGTAGCGAAAATGAGTGGTAAGTTATTATCTATAAATAATCGAGAAGTGCAGTTATTAAAGCGGCACTATGTAACTTTCCTTTAATAAATATGGTAGAGTATGTTAATTGTATTTGGTCTCCCTGCTCTTCTATTGAGACATTTAGATCGTGTCAAAGGATTTTTTACCTGATGGTCAAGATTCAAGCACGCATGCTCTATTAGCTCAATGGTAAATAATGCAGCACTTGCACAGGAAACCGGTTTCAAATCCGGGGTTGAAGAGGAAAGTTACATAGTGCAGCTTTAACTTTAATTTAGTATATATATTGTATTCATTTGGGAGAAGCAAGCCGCGAAAGATCGACTGAAGGACGTCCAGGAGGTCATCGTTGCCTGTTACAATGCCCTCCCTGCCTTAAAAAATGCACTGCAGATCACACGTGAGAAACGCGGAACGCGGATACTGACAACATGTGTATACAAAAGAAAACAGTTTTGGTTTGGTGTGATTTCTTAAATGCTGCATGCATTTGACCCTGCATACATTGATCGCCACAATGCGATTCCAGTTTAGGAACCAGTAAATAAATGCTCCATGCAACAGAAGTTGGTATAAAGTCTGCTTTGATCATAAACTCTGAATGCTATAACGAGTACAGGCTACTAATCCTACATACTTACTGCTAGTAACCCCATTCATACTTTAAAATGTTCATCTTACTGTGGACATGTTTGCCTGAAAAGGAATCTTTGAAATGTTAGTTTTATAATAAACTGTTGTATATCTTTGCCGAAGAAAGCCTACAGTATATACAAGCTCCCAACACTTCTTTGTTGTTTGGAGTTAAAAATTCCCTCATGATCATATTCTTAAATTAAACTTGATGTTCTGCTTGCACAGCAAAGTGTGAAATGTCCCGTGTAGATTAGATGTGATTCATCACAATCTTTGATTTTAACACTTGAATTGAAGTCCTGCGCTCCGGTGTCACAAACAAAAAATACTAAAATAGCTAACCTTTTGTCTAACCCCTCTACCCTGTCTGGCCTGTGTTTCTGCAGGCTACGCCATGTGTTACCCTGCCCAGAAAACGCAAATGGACTGCGGACGCCGCCGGAGGAATTTAACACATTTGGACACAAATTACCCTGCCCAGCAAACGACGATGGACTGCGGACGCCGGAGGAATTTAAAACACACATTTTTTTCTTTGAAATCATTTGTAGTTTGGGAGATATTTAACTTTAAGCGCCCCCTTTAAGTAACCCTATTCATACTTTAAAATGTTCATCTTACTGTGGACATGTTTGCCTGAAAAGGAATCTTTGATATCTTAAGTTTTATAAGAAACTGTTGTATACAAAAGAAAACTGTTTTGGTTTGGTGTGATTTCTTAAATGCTGCATGCATTTGACCCTACATACATTGATCGCCACAATGTGATTCCAGTTTAGAAATTGAATTCTGGGGAATTGTGTAAAACTGAAAGTCAGTTTGGCAGCAAAAGTTAAATTCTTCTACTGGCTCTTGTTTAGGTATGTTGCATTGGTAGAAAATGTATCATTTTGAAGGTAAATGTTTGACTTTTGGCTATTTTCTTAGTTTTACTATGTCTGGATTTTTTTTGCATATGGTGCCATCAGATTAGGAATTGGGATTAGTGTGTTAATTGAGATTAGTAGTTACTACTGCACACTCTTTGGTTCTCTGTATGAACTTTTAGCAAATGTCGTGTTTGAGGAGTGCGGATGCAGACAATTTGGAATGAAAGAAAATGTGAAATATCTTTGGTTTAATTTGTATGTAGGAACTCATCAAGACTTATTAGAGGTTTGTGCTGTATTATAAGAGGATGGGCGCATAAAGATAAATATTAAATGGCGCTGTAGGTGATTCAATGATTTTATTTAAGTAAAAGTATCAATACTGCAATGTAGAAACACTCTTGTTAAAAAGTAAAAGTCCGGTCATCAAATTTAACTTGAGTAAAAAGTAGTGGATTCTTCATTCACCATTAAGAACTATTTTACAAACCAAAATTATCTGTGTCTTTAAAGGGTAAGACCACTTTGTTAGAGGTTTGGGTTGTGTAGTTACCTTGCCATGATGTAACTCCAAAGGTGGGCAAGAAATAAAAAATAATTGCTCCATTGATTAGAAATTGATAATTCAAAATATGCTCCTCATTGACTTACATTGTACGGTAAAACAGATCTCAAAGTCACTCTTTTAGCACAAAAACGAACGCAAATAAAGTTGATTCAGACAATATAGAACATCACCAAACCCAGTACTGTTTTTCTTTTAAATAAAAATGTCAACTTCCTGTTGATTTTGCCATTTTTAATAAGTAGAAAACCCGGACTGGATCGGCGGATCCGGATTCAGATCTTCAAATAGTAAAATCAACAGGAAGTTGACATTTTTATTAAAAAAACAAACAAGATTCCATATGGGAGCCTAACAAATGCAACATTGACATCAATGAATTGATGTCTCATATATCATGCTCAGATAGATAGATAGATACAGTAGATAGATAGATAGATAGATAGATAGATACATAGACAGATACATAGACAGATACATAGACAGATACATAGATAGATAGATAGATAGATAGATACATAGACAGATACATAGACAGACAGACAGACAGACAGACAGACAGACACATAGATACATAGATACATAGATACATAGATACATAGATAGATAGATAGATAGATAGATAGATAGATACATAGATACATACACAGACAGACAGACAGACAGACAGACAGACAGACAGACAGACAGACAGACAGACAGACAGACAGACAGACAGACAGACAGACAGACAGACAGATAGATAGATAGATAGATAGATAGATAGATAGATAGATAGATAGATAGATGCATAAACAAATGAGAATATAGGAGAAGCTAATAGCTTAGATCAACAGAAAAACGTTCAGAAGCTTCCACAATATAAAGCGTGGGTCTAACAGATCATGTCACGTTGGAATTAATAGTTATAAGTCTCATTTTATGCCCCATCTAACAGATTAATGTATTGTATTTGGCGGAGCCATAAATGCTAATGTGGCTAACTCTTAACATGAAATATAGCTAAAAAGCCTTAAAAGACCCCGATGACAAACACACTTAACAAACGTTCAAGTTTTTATTTTGCAAATAGATTGTTGCATTCTATAACAATAGTAAAAGACTTGTTTACCTCTCTCTCTCTCTCTGTGCAAGCCTGTTCACATTCCAGCAACCTTTTCCTTTAAAATAAAGGTAAAAGACGCTTAAAAAGAAAACCGAACGGTTAATAAGTTAACCAAACAAACAAGGACTTGGGACAAAAGAGTAAATAAAATAAAAAAACTAATTAAAGCACTTAAAACGGTCGCGGAACGTATGGAGTCATGGAGTCAGGTCTACAAACTTACAGTAGCTTGTCCTATGGTATGGAGTTATGTCATAGAGAGAGAGAGTCATAGAGGCTACAACCTGGCTGGGTTAAGGATATAAACCTGACGCTCCAATCGCGTCAGGTTTATATCCTTAATCCCGTGCCGCAACCCACGTTATATATTATATAACGTGGGTTGCGGCACGGGATCACTGCAGTCTGCAGACCGCCCGATAGTGGGGTGCCAGGACACTCAGAGAACTGAAACACTGGAGAACCTAGTCTGACACAGACCTATAACCTAGAACCTATCTGAAGATGCAGTGCAAACTAGCAGTTATTCAGTACAGTATGGAGCAGTCTGGACTCCCACACAACATCAGGTGGGAACTGGCAGCCATGACAACAACATAAAGAAATAATAAAATAAGATAACTGTGAGATCACACAGTATTTAATGTAATATTTACATGCCAGTAATGGGATATTTGACGTGATGCTACACACTTGTGTACAGTAGGTGGCGATATGCACCTTTAAGTTGGTTGCGAACCGCCATTAAATAAGAGAAGAAGAAGAAGAACCTATTTCCTGTTTCCCTTTTCCCCCGCGGTGTAAATCAGGTGACTCGATTCGCACGAGTAAGCTAGGAGAGACGCGAAAGAAAGAAAGATGTCAGGGAATTTCTCAAAACATCCTAAGCCGCCTCCTGCTGCTGATTACATCTTCTATCAGGGGGAATTATTCACGCTGCATATGGGTATTTGTCAGGCTAAGCATGAAATCACGGCAAAACTGGGATACATCCATCACACTTACTTACAGCTCATGTTTTGGCTCGTGGCGCAGGGGACAAACACTACTACTCCCCCTATGCTACGACTTTGCAAATCCGGCATCATGAGATGGATGTCGGACCCGAGCCGAGATGTTGGCTTATCCATGGGTAAGTCCAAACCAGTTCACCGTCACGAGTAGACTAGGCCCGCCAATTCTTTGTGATGGGGAACATTAGCCGAAAATAGCAAATCTACAAGCTAAAATCTACAGGTTGTGAGCTTGTAGATCGGCTATTTCCGGAGTTGATGTAGAGGTAAACGGAGCAGAAAAAAGCAAAGTGCAGTGGTGAAAGCTGTTACGGAGTTCCTTGTGGACACAGGCATGCACCAGAAGGTCTAAGGCCACAGTTTTAAATGAGCACACGAACAGTGTGAGGCAGCAATACACCGACGGAAAGTCAAAAGAAGAAGAACCTATTTCCTGTTTCCCCTTTCCCCCGCGGTGTAAATCAGGTGACGCGATTCACACGAGTTTAGTTGCAGCCAGGAGAGACGCGCGCAGGTCAGACGGAAATAAACAAATTGACCAGGGATGTTGCAGACCACCTCGTTTGGCTTACACAGTATGTGAATACAGGGATAAACCCAGACCATACATGTTGTGAAAGAAGGGGAGAAGAAGAAGAAAAAGAAAGAGAAAAACCTGGAAGAGGAAATGATAGAGGTGATGATATTCGTTTAGATCTCTCTCTCTGTGTGTGATACATTTACATAGGAGATGTGACCCAGAATGTTAACAACCTCCTCGTTCATCTTACCCAATATGTGCGTGCGCTAAACCCTGTCCATACAGATGGACGGCAGTGGAGCTGCTGCGAGGGATCAACAGGGGTGTTGATTTAGTCACAATGCAAATGGAGGCATGCCATGTTGCATTACAACACAATGAGGTAAGGGGTTTCTGTTTGTGTCTGTCTGTCTGTCTGTGATTGATTGGTTGAATACTTAATTGGCAATGATTGGTAATGATTAATGTCAATATGGTTTCATCCTCAGATTGGAAGATGCCCTGCATTGCAGCACTTCTTGCGGTAAACCGAAAAATCGATAACTTAAAAAGGCGAAACTGGGTAAGATAAAACCATTCTATTTTGTGGGTTTTATTATCTGAACTGGGGCCATGATTAAGAGGGACGGCCGGGGGCATTCGTCTTCCATCTCTAAGAGGTTAAATTCCAGTAAAATAGGATACTGTCCCCATTGACCATTTGATACTATTGCCAGAAAAAACTATTCAGACCATTGTTATCAATATGTACATTAGCTGTATTGTGCTGATATTCTTTTGGATCACTCTGTGTATGTGCGATACATTTACATAGGCAGTTTTGTTGACACTATTATCCTGAGTACTTTCCTTTATTTCTGCCTTTCTTTCTCCTCTTTCCCCTCTCCAGAAGTCACCCACAGGCAGGAGACTGTGGAGGAGGATGTTGTGAAAGAAGGGGAGAAGAAGAAAAAGAAAGAGAAAGAGAAAAACCTAGAAGAGGAAATGATAGAGGTGGTAGAGGAGAAGGTGGTGAACGAAGGTGCCGGTGGGGAGAAAAAGATAAAGAGGAAAAATGTAACTACCGTAAGCACATTTACTCAAGTACTGTACTACAGTAAAAAGTTGAGGTATTTTTACTTTACTGGAGTTTTACTTTACTTTACTGGCAGGAGACTGTGGCAGAATACCACAGAAGTGTATGCGCCTTACTGTCCAGTCTCCTAGCTGAAGTGAACAAGGTGAACATCACACGTTATTTGACTTCACGCTTCAATCCCGCACAACCATTGGGGAAATGATCTTCCACTGGTTGTAGTTCACATAATTTTAACTTTAAAATGTAGCACTTATAATATAGGCAGATTCACATTTCCCACACACATTTACTGTAATGTCAGTAAGAAATACTGACATGTTTGCTCTTGGGCCCAGGTGATTCATCTTTTTTGTTTTATTTTATTAGAAATGTTATAGAAAGATTTAATTACACTTGACTTGGATAATTACATCCTCTACAATGTAAATGTTTTACAAGTTTTCATGCCAGCTGTCTTTTTCAGAACAGGTTTTAAATAGATTATGGTTGATAATGTTATATTTGAAATTATACTTTTCAACTCAACTGTCTCCTTCAATGCCATTAAGTTGGTTGTATTCATCTCGGTCATCTGATGTTTGACATTGGACCATAGAGGGCCTTTTATGCAGTTCAACAGTATTTTTTCTATAGTATATATACTATATCCATAGTATTTGGGAGAGATGTTTTTCATCTATCACTGAATGGATAAATCCCATTTCTAAATGACTGATGGCCCAGATTTAACTGTAAATGGAAAGAAAAAAGTTTTAGAGATAATTATTTTGTGGTAAAATTGTATTGTGTGCATTTTTGTTGTTATGCTGACAAATATGTTGGATTTTGATGTTCCTGTTTTTCCCAAGGTCGGAGATAAGACTTTTCTAAGTGGGATGGTGGTGAAATGTTTCACCGGTTCTTGTCGGCCAAAATGAGAACGGGGTTAAATGTAGCTGTTAGCTTTACTAGACTGTGTTCCTCATGCCCTTATAGTGCCTTCTCTTGTTCAGGAACACGAGTTGTGAGGTTATTCGTTTGTTTAATAGCCAGTTCATTTGAAAGTAGTTGGCATGTTCAAAATTGGTTAGTCCTAAACATTTGTCATCCTGTCATGTTGTGTTGCCTTTGCACTTGTAACTGCATAATTTAATTCCAACGAGGTGGGAAGTAGCCACTAGAAGACCATTTTAAAAGTGGTTCAGTTTGTCAACTCTACCAGCCACTTTGGCAGGTGCTTTTGAGGCCTAAGGAAGGCAAACTACACTAGCTGCTTAAAATGTATTAACAGGTTATGAGAGGTTAGACTTAATGTTGACAAAAGTTACACCCATAAATGCTACAAAAATAAACACTAGTATCTGCATCTGTACCAATAACATAGGAGTATGATGAAAAAGTGATTTGTATTCAATTCAAAGATATTTTGAAGCTACTTGAAATTCAAGTAGTGAATGTTTACTTGAGTTCACCCTCCCTTTGGCAGGTAAAGCATAGCTTCCCACCTCATCTCTAAGTTGTCACTGCTTCAGCGAATTATTTGCAATATACTCTCAAGTCACCATACATGTAGATGCAGCTCTGTTATATATATATATATATATATATATATGCTATACCTTCAAATCAAAATAATTTGATAAAATTCAATAAACATTTTAAGACATTATCATTTGCATATGTTGAGTATTTGCATGACAATGAAAATGATTCATGGGGTATTTGAGATGTGTCTTTTTCCCCAAGACCAAATAAATTCCCTGGGCCCAAGAGTTCAAAACTTATCTGAGTGGATCAGATTCAGGTTAATATAATTGGCCAATATGAACACATGGGGACATGAGCACATGACTGGAGCTCAACCAAACCACGAGAAAATCAAAGCGACGACGTCCGCTTTTTTTGGCCAGTTGTATGGACATCGTCGTGACGAGAATCTACGGACTGCTTAAGTCGAGCTTAACTGTATTCCATTTGTTTCAATAAATGGTTAAATCTACTTTGACGTGAGTGTTTCTGATTGAATTGGCGTTGTTTTAATGTTAAATGCTATCGCTTGTGGCTCTCTCAGTCTCAGCCTCTTTCATTGTAGTGGTTTGTGTTTCACTTTCTTCCAGTCTAGCACAGCAGCCACTGGAGCGTGATTTGGGAGCGTACAGGCGCTGGACTCCAAACCACGCACCCCCCCCCCCTGATCATATTGTTCAAAAGATATTATATATATAAATATATATATTAGAAAGATTATAAAGATGTTTTGCTATTGCTTTCAAGATGCGCAGAGTGCAAGAAAGAAGAAATCAGTAAGCTTTTCATGGGTAAGCTTAAAAACCCTTAGCCACACTAACACGATTTTTGGAGGAGTGGGTCTTCAAATGTCTGATAGTCGCATTCAACTGTAGGATTAATAATGTCAAAATGGGTTTATCCTCAGATTAGAATATGCCCTGGCAACCTTTGTTTGGTTAAAATTAAAACCTTTAGCTAAAATATCATACTGTCTACTTTTTTCCTCTTTTTTAACTTTTGCCATTTGTCTTTGTTCTGCAGTTTGTTTCTGCAAGAGAAAAATAACTAATGAATGAACTAACTGAATTTGTGATCAGTGAAAGTAGCTGGAATGATAATGAAGGGGAAAAAACGACGTTTTGACATCACTTGATATGGTAACAGGAGTTACATAACAAAGCGTCACAGATAAATGATAATGTTGTGATAATCGCATTGTACATTGTCAGCAGCACTATCAGCACCATGATACTGTTGCCCTCTCGTTTCAGTCAGATAGCGAGCACATTCACACACTTAACCCATTAAGACCTGGAACTGTGTCATTTTTTGATTTGAGCTAAAAAAGCATTATTTTACACTTTGGGCTATTCAAAAATAGCAGATATACAAGCTCATAGCTCATATGAGCTTGTAGATCTGCTATTTTTGAAAAATCGTGAAAATGTGTGCACATCTTTGAATATATATTGTTTTAAAGCGAAACTTTGTTTCTGGGGGTCCCTGGAGCAAAATATTTTGATGGGGGTCCGCGGCCAAAAACATATAACTTTGGGGGTCCTTGACATGAAAAAGATTGAGCACCACTGATATAGAAACATGCGTTTTTCAGAATACAGTTGAGATTTAGGAGACATGTAGAATCGGCTTCAGGTCTCAATGGGTATTTGTATTTGATAGTATTTGTTTCGTATCTGGTGTCAACACCATGTATGCTATGCAACACGGAAGGTAGAATGTAGAGTAGTTGATGTTCCATATATATATATATATATTTCATGTGTTCAAATAAAAAGGTTTTGCTAAAAGATTAACTTGTAATGATTAATGATTCCAATACAGTTTTCTTCTCATATTGGAAGAGATAGAGGAGCTCTGCTATAGCCTGCTTGCCCTAACCTGCTTTGTCTAATGTGAATGATTCCTTAACCAGTAGGATGTTATCAAAAAGTGGGTCATAGATTAACACCTGGGACAGGGAAACTATTTGATATACTACGATTCTAATTAAATGACATGAGTTGCTATTGAATAGTGGCACACCAGGCTTCAGCCACTTGTATTTGTCAGTGGAAGGGAGGTAGAGGCAGGGTTATAGTTAACTGAAACTAACTAATGAAAACTAGAATTGGACAAAACTGTTTTAGTGAAATAAAAATGAGGCTTTACAAAACTAGCAAACTAAAATCAGAGAAAACTAAGCTTTTTGAAAAAATAAAACTAGCAAACAGTCAGTAGAAACTGAAAAAGGTGTGTTGGTAAGAGATGTCCACTTTACGGTTTCCTCTCCACTGGATGAAACGCATGCTGACCAGTAGACCAGCGTTGCCTTAATGGGAATGTCTAACATGTGTTTTGGTGCATACCTTGATGAATGATGTCTTTCTCCATTGCTGTTCTTCAAGTTTATGCTCCATTCTGCACTGCACCAGTATATCAAACAAAGTAAGAAAAGGGACTACAGTTAGGTTAATAAGACAATTCTACACCACTATGTGCCTTATGTGACAAACATAAAAGTATTTTTGTATAATGCGTTATTTGTGCTATTCAAAACAAAATATATATGTGTGTGTGCGTGTGTGGTCATTCTGTTTTGAGGGACCTGCCAGCACACACCTGCTGAGAGGTGTGTGACTGGCCCACAGCTGCTGGCAGGTGTGAGCATGGGTTTTGCAACTTTGTTGGGTTTGTGTATGCTTCAAGCGGCAACATTGTCCCATGGAAATATGCCATGTTTGTTCCTTCAGGATAAGGCCCGTGGCAATGGGTCAAGTGGAAGCTGGTGTTCCGTTATGCAGCATTATTTGATGTCAGCCCTGGTACCATTTACAAACGTAGGACCAAGTTCTATGAGACTGGTGAAGTCAAAGGAAGACAACAAGAAGACCTGTTCTCGGTTTTCTTCAGAGATTTGCAGGCAAGATTTGCACAACGGTACCACAGACAGATGTCAAAGTTGAAGGACCCATGCTCAGGTGCCAGTCACACACCTGCCTGCAAATGGTACCAGGGCTGACACCAAATAATGCATAATCTGCATAACGGAACACCACACCTCTCGTGTGTCCAAGCAGCAACACTGCCCCCATGAAAAGATTCCACGTTTGTCCCTTCAGGATAAGGCCTGTGCAATAGGGGGCAAGTGAAGCTGCTGAAGGTCGCTCAAAACAAGAGCAATTACCAACAGAAGCATATTGGGGGATTTTGGCAAATTTTTGGGGGGCGCTACCCACACGTTTAGCTGTGTTGCTCATTCCACAAATCCACGATCCTCACAAGCTGTACTGTGAGAGACTACCAGGTTCATTCCCCTCCGCTTCACAAGGAGACAACAGAATGGTTCAGTGATACCTGTTATGTGGTAGTACTGACCTCACTTCCTCCCACTATAAAAATAGGACTGGATTCACATTCTCCCTTTGTCTCCAAACACATGGACAGCCAGCCTGTGTATCGCTGATGTACGTCATGAGTCTGTTGAACTTGGTTTAATGTAAGTTCCAGTGTTTTACTGCTAGTGATGTGGATTATATTTAAGAATTGATGAATTTGATTTAAATGGATATTTAGATGTGTTTAATTATAATTTGTTTCTTTGTGTCTTTGTTTAGAACCATGGCAATCATCATGAAAACCCAATGTCAACACTAATACATTATTCGGCTAAATAATCTGGATATTTGATTGCAACCCTTTGTTTTCCTGGTGGTTTGTGGCTCCAGTTTGAACTTTAAATCCTAACATGTACCTCGTTGTAAAGGTGACTAATCAACGATAAAAATGATATAAAAATACAATATTTTTGTGGGCAGTTTATAATGTCCATAATATCCTACCTTTACATACCTGTAAATACCACACATCACAAAAGTGGTAAATGGTGTTGAACCGGGCTGTGTCAGTCTGCCATTAGATCTTTCAGACTTCGGATCAGCCCTTCCTTTTCCATACAGACACTGATTCCCACTTCATTGGCCTGTGTAACACACACACACACACACACACACACACACACACACACACACACACACACACACACACACACACACACACACACACACACACACACACACACACACACACACACACACAGTCAGTTGGATACTTTATTTTGTAGTGTTCTTCCTAGTGCTTCCTGTCTGACCTAGTTGTTGCTACCTGTCTTGTCTCACCTTGTCTGTAATTGCAAATGGAGTTCACCTGTGTCTTTTTTAGTCCTGTGTCTATTTAAGCCCTGTGTTAGTGTGTGCGTGCCTTGCCAGGTTATTAGTTGTCATCTCTGAGTATGTCTGTTCCAGTTCTGTATCTACATGTCATTAGTTTAGTGTTTCCCAGGTTGCGTCCTTGTGTTTCCTGTTCATTTCTTAATAAATACCCTTGAATTTAGACTGCTCGAATTGACTGCTCTGCCTCTGTGCTTGGGTCCAACAATCCTGTCTCACACCGTGACATACACACAGTGGGGCGGATAAGATCTGCTTCCTTGGTGTAGGTCTGCTCACTAATAACACATTTTCTCGTTTATACAATATATTTACCTGTTTGTGGTGAGATGAGATCCATCATCAAGTCAAAGGCTGGTGAGCACCTTCTGTGAGATACCATTTCCCTCTGGTTTCAGATTCCAGTCCCTCGAGTAGGTGACGGTCGGTCTGAACGCCATCTATGCAACACAAAAGGCAGAATGTAGGCTACAGTTAGTTAAGGTAGGGTAAGTGATTTACTTTGGTTAAAATAAGTGTTAAATAGCTCTATATTCTGATTGTACAAAGAAGTCTCCCATGTCTCTCCAGCTCTTAAACAGAAAATGCATTTTCAGTGCCCTCTCCTGATTGGCTTAAATTTTGTCACCTACCTGGAAATGTACTATATTCTGTTTACTGAAGAGCTGGAGAGTGTGACCGAACAAACGCTCTGTAGCAATGATTACTATCGGATTATAGTACTTTAACCTTTTTAACAAAAAATATCACTTACCCTACCAAGCACGTGTTTTCGATTGTGCCATTCTTGTGAAGGTTCTTCTCACATGCATTGAGCACCTGTAATGCAAAATAAAGTACCTCTGTTCAGTGGTGGAAAAAGTACTCAAATGTTTTAAGTCAAAGTATCAATACTGCAATGTATAACAAGTAAGAGTCCAGAATTCAAAATGTACTGGAGTATTGGTATTTTTTTTCAACTACAATAAATTATATAAACGTCCTTGTTAGCATCCATTTGCTGTAATCTTTTTAAATGCCCATGAATTGTCCATATCAATGAAATGTCCATTTTCAAGTTGCATAATCACTATCCATGTTTCACATGACGCTCGTCTGTCACAAGCGTCATGGCGCAACTTGTTCCTGGTTTTTGATTTTTTTCCATTTACACCCCGTACATCTACATAAACGTTCAGCTTTCATATATAAAGTGCTGACCCCACGGCCATGGATATAACACGTTAAAACACCCGGGTCTAAGTACCCGTATCTTCCATATTGTTCAATAAAAAGCATTTTAATCTTATCTGTGGACATTTTCTGATGGACTTATAATGTATCAGAGTGCAGTACACCTCTCAACCGTCATGTAGTTGAAAGCATGGCAAAAAAACGGAGACATGGCCACCGATCGCATTAAAATGCTTTTTATTGAACGATACGGAAGATACGGGTACTTAGACCCAGGCGTTTTAACTTGTTACATCCGTGGCCGTGGGGTCAGCACTTTATATTTGAAATCTGAACTTTTATGTAGATGTACGGGAGAAAATGGAGAGAATTCAAAAACCAGGAACAAGTTGCGCCATGACTGTCATGATATGACGGTCATGTTTCAGGGCTGCATAATCACACACAAATAACACATTGCAATAACAATCATTTGTACAGAAAAACAAAATGGTCAGTGACATACCGTGTGTGCCTTCTGCCCAGATTCTTCAGGAGTTAACGTTCTTTTGATCTGTATTTATATTATTTTGAGAGACTCTCACACAAAGAGCTCCTTCCCTCTGTTTGTTTGTCATGCTCAACTGGTGTTTACAATGTTGCTGTGATTGGGGTCACATGATATATAGCCTGGGCAGCGTTCCATTTCCGGGTATATGATCCGGTCGAGAGCGGAAGTAAAAAAAAAAGAAAAAGTGGCCGGATGGGCAGAACCGGAAAGACGTCTCACCCCAAAATAGGTCCGTGCTAATAAAATCCTTGATGCGGCATTGTTTAGCTTATTTTTTAAATGTAAATGTGCTTGCACTATCCGGAGAATATTTAGCGTCTGTATTATCCCACGGGGAAATTCTGTTCCATTTAAATAGGGATTGGGGAACCAAAACAAAGCGGCACCGCAAAACCGGATGGGCAGAATCCGGAAAGAGGATTCTTTTTTCTTTTTTCTTTTCAGTAGGCGTGCTCTAGACCGGATGTTGTCTTCTGGAACGCAGACCAGGCTTTCCTCCGAGGTGGAAAGACTTAGATCTTAGTCTTTCCACAATGTGTGCAAATCTTTGAATAGGGGGGGGGGGGGGTCCCTGGGACAAAGAGATGGGGGTCCGCGGCCAAACACACATCATTTTGGGTGGTCCATAACATGAAAACATTTGCGAGACACTGATATTATAGCAACATACATTTTATTTTTGAAACGGTTAGGATTTAGAAGACATTTGTAGAATATATATTCAAAGATTTGCACACATTTTCACGATTTCCTTCATTCCCTCTACTGTCCTGACATAAATGAAGTCCTCCATTGCCTATTAGCCAACCGTACATCGATTATATTATTATTGTTTATTTACTAGTATCTATATGCTGCTATCTACATTTCTATGAGGCCACTAAGTTCATTTAATTGTACATTCATGTCCATGACTGTGCCTCCGTCCTACTCCTCCCGCTCAACATTCCCACTGACGGCCCGTAGGAGTACCATAGACTGTAAAAAAAGAAATGGACAAAGTGACGCCCATAGACTCTACAGACGGTAAATTATGCCTATTTTTCAACGATTTCAAATCCACCTATCTTTCTATATCCGGTCCGAATATGCAAATAAGAAACCAGAAATGAATTAATGCTATTGGTTGGGACCAGAGCGGGGGTGGGCAATGAATGCTATTGGTTGTGTAGCTTGTCAATCAAATCAGCACAAGGTACTGTAGCCACACCCCTCCTACAGCGTACCCTATTACTTTATCATCAATTGTAAAATAAATGGGACCATGATTTACCAAAACGCATATCATGGTGATTGAAAGAAGACTTTAAACTATAGCGACTGGATGCATTATAGTATTTATGACAACATTTATTAAGGTAATAAAATCAAGTGTAAAGATCGGCAACAACCCATCCGCTTCAATAGAGCCTAATTCTTTCTGACACCAGCTGGGGTAAAACAGCGAGACTACAGACCATTCATATGAACTGTCTCTTCCTATACAGCCTCAATTTACCACTCAGAAGCTGGCCCCTTGAGGAGTACGTACAGTGACAAAGATCACCCTCCTTGCCCAGCTCACATCCCCGAACACGACCAATTGTGTTTGAATAGACACTCGGCCAAACCATATGCACCGCGGTGGATTCTAACCCCTAGACTTTGCGATGGTGGACAGGTACTTTACCAATGCACCACGTTTAAGAGAGAAATGTGTGCAGATATAAGAACACCTGCGCAAATCAGCGTTGTTATGCATGCGTGTCAACACTTTGTGTTGTGGGTGACATCATACCAGAGCTCTGGACAGCCTTATATAAGGTATCGGAGATGTCAGAGAGAGAGAGAGAGCTATCGAGACATTTATCTTCTCGCGTGCCAGAGAGATAGGTCTGAAAGTGTTAGAGAGAGACACACACAGATAGACGAGACAGAAACAGACGTGCAGAGAGAGCGAGAGAGATGTTGTGTTGGTCGTTGACCCAGAAAAGAGAACTGGAGCATTTCAAAAGCGAACTGATTCATTGTGCTGTTGTGCCAGTGGGGGACAATGTTTACTCTTTTTCAGGGTTCTATCCCGATGTGACCAACAACGACATGGATCAGATTGATGTGCAGGTCTTCAACACCGTGTCTTCTCACTGGACAAAGTTGTCCCCGGTGACAAATGGAAAAGGAGAACGGCCCCTCGAGGTTCCCTCCCCACGCTTGGGCCACACGGCTGTGCTGATAGAGGATTTCATCTACGTCTGGGGGGGAACAGTGAAGTTTGAGATGATGTTGTGGGATGACTACGAAACCACGGAGTACCATCACGACCCTATTCTTTATGCATTTAATGTCGACACCCACAGATGGTTAAATCTTGAGATTTCTGGGACCGTTCCAGAGGGGAGAGAGGGCCACTCGGCTTGTGTCTTAGGGAAGGTCATGTACATCTATGGAGGAGAAATCCATAGAGAAACTAGATCAGTATTAAGGACTGGTTATATTTGTTGTATTAGCAATCACTTGTACAAGCTGGACACCAGCACAATGGTCTGGTCTTTACTAATTATCAGAGGACCTCCACCTGGTTCAACAGGTCACTCTGCCACCATCATCGGGACAAAGATGTTTGTATTTGGGGGCCTCACGAGGCGCCGCTGCAACATCATCAGTGTGTTTGACACAGAGACCAACTGCTGGCTGAGCACGCCTTCTCCTCAGCTTCTTCCAGAGAGACGCATTCCTCGTGCAGCCTTTGCCTATAATGGAGAGCTGTACATATATGGCGGCTACGACCTTAGTCTGTGGAAATTCAACCCAAAGACCTTCTCCTTGAAGAAGGTTGAGCCCAAGGGGAAAGGCCTGGATTGGAAGTGTGGTATGTTCAGTTGCATGGTGAGGGATCGCCTCTTCCTCTTTGGATACACAACCCAGACACAACAACCCGTCTGTTGTTGCTTACAGGCCTTAGACTTAAGTCCTAGTCTGAAGACGCTGTGCAAACTAGCAGTTATTCAGTACGGTATGGATCAGTCTGGACTCCCACACAACATCAGGTGGGAACTGGCAGCCATGACAACAAAATAAAGAAATAATAAAATAAGATAACGGTGAGGCCAATAAAAAAAATCCCACCCAGTGTGAAGTGAGCGGTGTTATTAAGCAACAACAGTGGTCATCACAGTGATGGAAGCTCACTTAAAAAAAAGAAGTGCGTGTTGCTATTTTGAAAAGGTGTTGTGCCAGGGACCCCCAGAAGAGAAGATTTACAAGCTCGTAGATCTGCTGTTTTTTAATAGCCAACATATAAATGGATAAAGTGGCTACAATGATAGTGATGCTGTATTAACTACTTTTGCTGGACACCCCCCCCCCAAGGACCCCACTTTGAGATCCGCTGAACTAATTAACGAAAAAACGAACTAACTTTTTTTTTTCTCGCTGGTGAAAGTTCAGTTACTGTTGGCCACAGAGCAACTCCACTGGAGCAGATTTTTCAAAGAAAATAGCAGATCTACAAGCTCATAGCGCGGCACTCGGAGCTTGTAGATCTGCTATTTTTGCCAGACCCAGGGGGGCGGCCTACATGAGGCTTTGTCGGTCGGTCCGTCCCTCTTTTCCTCTGCACACACGTCATGCGAAGTTCGGCCATTCAGATTTCAACCACTAGGGGTCTGGCAGTACCAGGTCTCCTGGTTCCCTAGTTTGAATAGCCCAAAGAATCACACCCAGTGTGAAATGGGCGGTGTGGTCATCACAGTGATGGAAGCTCAAAATATACAGTGATGGTCATCACAGTGGTGGTCATCACAGTGATGGACATCACAGTGATGGAAGCTCAAAATATACAAGTTTCACTTAAAAAGTGCATAGTCCTATTTATGGGTTCTTAATTTCTCGCTTCTTAATTTCTCGCTAGCCAATCACAGTACGTCGCAGCCAATCAGCCAATCACAGTACAGCGAAAGACAAATCTTCACAACGGAAGACAAACTTTCGCGCCCCGCGAGTCCCAAACCCACTTATAGGGGCGGCTACACCGCCCAAAATGATACAGATGCGTTCCCGGTCTTAATGGGTTAAGAGGGTCATGTCATGTGAGTGTTCATTTAATGCAGCCTCATTGAGTTTATGTGAATGCAGTAAAACGTTTTACTACCGCGTTCCAGACTTTCAAACAGTGGTGGAAGAAGTACTCAGATATTTTACTTAAGTAAAAGTAGCAATACCAACAATATAAAAATACTCTTACAAGTAAAAGGCCTGTGTTAAAAATGTTACTTGAGTAAAAGTACAAAAGTTTTGCCATCAAAATATACTTAAAGTACCAAAAGGAAAAGTACTAAAATGTCGGAAAATAGCAGATCTACAAGCTCACGATGCGACGTGTTGTGAGCTTGTAGATCTGCTTCAAATAGATATAATAGGGCTGAAGTGGTTAATGTCTGTTTTATATTATAATAATTAACATTTGCAAAGTAACTACCGGTAGTAATTAAAGTTTTCAAATAATTGTAGTGGAGTAAAAGCAATATTTGTCTCTGAGATGTAGTGGAGTAGAAGTAAAAGTACTGAAATTTTAATTACTACAGTTAAGTAAAAACAACACCTCAAAATTGTACTCAAGTACAGTACTTGAGTACATGTACTTAGTTACTTTTTACACCACTGCTTTCAAACCACACATACTTGCATGAAGAACCCGGCCAGCAGTGCCCTCTTGACGCCGTGGGTGTTGGACTTTGTGCCAAAGGACGGCTCGGAGATGGGAAGCTCGATGCGCTTCAGGATGTCGGTCAACTCGGACCTGATGGCGTCGGCCGTCTCCAGGGCGCTCTGGTTGAGGAAACGGTCCCGACACCACTTCTCATCGCCCGAGTCTGTGGAAAATGGCACCATATACAAAAAGGCTAGTCAATCGAGCTCAAGACGTTTATTGATGTTCTCGTTTAACACATTCAATCCAATTTCTTTTAGCCATAACGATTATTTTATACTTTGGGCTATTCAAAAATAGCAGATCTACAAGCTCGTACCGTGGCACAAAAGTGCCGCGCTACAAGCTTGTAGATCTGCTATTTTTGAAAAATCTTCAACATTTGTGCAAATATTTGAATATATATGTTTTAAAGGCAACATTTGTAACTCAAATCTTTGCTTCATGCGGGTCCCTGGAACAACATATAATTTTGCGGGTCCTTGACATGAAAAGGTTTGAGCACCACTGATATAGAAACACATGTTTTTAAAAAAAACTGTTTTACTGATTTAGAAGACATTTGTAGAATCCCCCAGAAGCAAAGATTTGAGTTACAAATGTTTGCTTTAAAAAAAAAAATATATATATTCAAAGATTTGCACACATTTTCAAGATTTTTCAAAAATAGCAGATCTACAAGCTCATAGCGCAGCACTCGGTGCCGCGCTATGAGCTTGTAGATCTGCTATTTTTTAATAGCCCAAAGAAATCTAAAAATGACACACAGATGCGTTCCCGGTTTTAATGGGTTAATGGCCACGGAACAACACATTCCTCTATACTATAGTACATAATCATCGTCACCTTGTTTCACATTTCCACACTTGAGTTGGCAGCAGGTGAACGCGTGGATATGAGTTTCAGACTAGTTGTATATAGTTCCTGTATTGATAATACATTTCATGGATTTTTTCCATACCCGTTATATCAGATCAAAGCTAATTTGCCTGAACCCTTCATTTTGTTAAGTTTCAGTTTCTGAATATTGACAGGGGCTGTAGTATTGTCCATTCATACAATATACAGTCTTATCTAGCCCCATGTTATGATAGCCTACTTCCAAAAAAAGAATACCAGGTTTTGTGACCTAGCCAGAACAATCAAATATAACCTGCTGTCCAGTGGATTTTGACGTTTCATCACAGTGTACAACATTTGAGAACCACAACAGTAAGGACGCATCCCTGTCATTGCATCATACAGTATCATATTTGCATAAATTCAGCTCTTTTGATTAAACCGTAGCGCATACATGGGCGACTGACTGGTGGCCCGGGGGCCACATGCGGCCCTCAACTTCACTTAATGCAGCCCACAGGTAATATTGGAATACTGATATATTGATTTCAGCTGTTTCAATTCCAAACATACAATCATGACCCACTTTAATTACTTAAGTCTATATTATTAGTTTAATGACTTTTTTTTTATGTCCAATGTATTTGTATTTAAGTTCATGAAGTTAACTTAAGTATAACTAAATGCATTTGAAATTAAATAAAAAAGGTTACTTTTCCAAAATACCAAAATAGAATTCAGGATTCCAATTCCAAAATAGCACAAATAGCAGATCTACAAGCTCAAGACGCATCGCGTTTTTTTTTGTTGCTACTTTTGTGTGACATATAACGGCTTAATTTACGGAAAAAAAGTAAAAATATGGAGACAGCAGCAATATGCAATGTGGCCCTCTGGAGTGAGTGTGGAAATATAGTGTCCCTCTCCATAATCAAAGTTGCCCACCCCTGCGGTAGCGTTTCGTCGGATGGCTGCAAACTTACACGGCTCTCTTTGGCTTTGTTTGAAGGCATTGTACATGTTTATGAGAGTAAAATGATCGCCGTCAGGGTGCTGGAACTTTTTGTGACACTGGATCGCTTCGTGGGCCATGCCAGCAGTGGGCTCCACAAAGCAGCTTGGCGCTAAAACACAGAATCAATCAGTATCGTTAAAGGCAAGCCACTCTGATCAAGGGCCATCTGTTTTATTGAGGCACGATTGTCAGTGGTGTAAAGTAACTAAGAACATTTACTTAAGTACTGTACTTAAGTACATTTTTAGGTACTTTCACTTTACTGGAGTATTTCCAATTTTCAGCACTTTTACCGCTACTCCACTACATCTCAGAGGCAAATATTGTATTCTTACTCCACTACAATTATATGAAAACTTTTGTTACTAGTTACTTTGCAGATTTAGATTATTACATTATAAAAGATACATTAACCAGCCCTATTTTATACCTAGGCTATTTGAAAATAGCCGATCTACAAGCTCACAACGCGTCACATCGTGACGCGTTGTGAGCTTGTAGATCTGCTATTTTCAAACATTTTTGTACTTCTACTTTTGGCACTTTAAGTTCATTTTGATACCATTACTTCTGTACCTTTACTCAAGTGCATTTTTAATTTCGGACATTTACTGTAACAGAGTACTTCTACATTGCAGTATTGATACTTTTACTCAAGTAAAACATTTGAGTACTATTTCCACCACTGATGCTAAGTGGCACGTGGCAAATTACATACAGTATGTATTCCATAAAGAGCACGTCCATACACACCTGAGAGCATGGCGGCGATGGTCGGCATCTCACTTACACATTCAAACTCACAGGACGCCAGCAGAGCCTTGGCCATCTGCGGGTCCAACGGGAACTCGGAGATGATGATTCCGATCTCAGACAGGTTGCCGTCGTTATCGAGAGCGGCGAGGTAATCCAGCTCTTCCAAAGCCTGCATGAGACCCTCGGGATCTGAGCAAAATCACATTCAACAGTAAATATTGTGCAAGTGTTACACGTACAACGCATTAGTACCAAGATAAACAGATTATGTGGCAATGCATTTGTAACCACGTCCCTATTCTGGTTCTGTCATAATGGCCAAACAAACGCTCAGCGAAAATAGCCGAGCTACCAGCTCACCACGTGTTGCGATGTGTTGTGAGCTGGTAGATCGGCTATTTTCGGCAAAGAGATTTGGTGTAGCGTGAGAACATTTTGGGGCCAAGAAGGATAGACCCATGGGGGACCTCAGTCAAAAAAGTATATAGGGTTTAAGTGGTTAAATATCTGTTGTTACATGAACTCCACAAGTGTAGACCATCTCCTAAGCATACCATGGTTTGTTTCGAAGAATCCATCGGACTTCCATTAATAAATGGTAAATGGTGCATTTATATAGCGTTTTTATCCAAAGCGCTTTACATAGATTGTGCATTACATTCAAACATTCACACACTCATGCACCGATGGCAGAGGAAACCATGCAAGGCACGAACCTCCTCATCGGAAGCAATTAGGGGTTCAGTGTCTTGCTCAAGGACACTTCGACACTAACTCTGGGGGAGCCCGGGATCAAACTGGGAACCCCACGGTTGCCATCAGGCCACTCTACCGGCCACTCTACCCCTGAGCCACTGCCGCCCATTAAGGTATGACAATCATACTTGCTTGAGATGTAGGTAATCCAACACAAAATGTCACTGTGCCATCATTTCTTATTGCATTTTAATGCATTCTAAAGCATGGATCGATTTGAAATTAGTGCCTGAAGACAAGATTGTTTTAAATGTCTATGACCACAAAAAACAAACAAACAAAAAACGTTTAACCGACATTGACTGTTTTGGTCATGTTTAAATTACTTTGGAGCACAGGAACACAAAATCTAAAAATAAAGGCATTAGAAGTTAAATGGCTTATGTGCCCTTACTGGCCTAAGCTGTGAATAGACAATTGTGTGTACTGATATCTGTATGGTCCATTAAAACTAATGGACCATACATTAGTTCATTTAAATAATCCCTCAACTGTAATAAACGTTACTCTATCAGTCTGTCTCACGAGCTACAGTACTGTATGTACAAAAGGCCAATGATAACTGATACATCCCCTGGAGCAGTGGTTCTCAAACTTTTTCGTGCCAAGGACCACCAAATAGACACTTATTAGACCGCGGACCCCCATTTGAAAAGATAAGCCAGGGACCCCCATAAGAGAAGATTTTTACGGCTCTCTAGCAGTGATTTCAAATGGACCCTAACGGTCCAAATGGACCCTAACGGGTCCATTTGGACCTGGAAACCTGGGGCTGCCATGCAGAGAGATAAGCAGCCCCAGCGTTAGCTCGTTCTGTTATTAGCCGTTAGCTTGTCGGGAGTTTTAGCGCCTGTTACGTTATCATGGGACTCCACAATGAGTACTAGGAGAAAAAAACAGACTTTACATTTGTTAAAATAGGCGAATTTGGGCTATCCACGAGCCTCCTATCATGCCAACGGTGGGGGTCGACAGGGGCATCTGTGGAGTAACGCGATTTTCATTTCTACGTTGGTAAGTGATTTGGCACACATCAAACATAACACTTAAAATGACCGGAATTCTCCTTTAAGTACAATGTTTCTTTTTTTTCCTTTTTTTTATTCCACAGTTTTGCAGTAGTACATCACATGACTATATATGAATACATAGTGCATGACATTGCATAGTTACATTTACCGGTATGTTTACCAGCGGTTTCAAGGTCAGTGCTTTCTTGTGGGTTTTCGATAAAACCATTTTGACATTATTAATCATTACAGTTGAATGCGACTATCAGACATTTGAAGACCCACTCCTCCAAAAATCATGTTAGTGTGGCTAATGGGTTTTTTGAAGCTTACCCTTGAAAACCCTACTGGTTTCTTCTTTCTTGCACTCTGCGCATCTTGAAAGCAATAGCGTGGCAATAGCAAAACATTTATTTTTAACATAATATATTTTTATTTTGGGGGCAACCGCTCGGAGCATCTTCCACATAGTAGGGGCTGTTAGTGACACGATACTTCACTTTGTGATACAAGCGCCAAATTTTCCACAAAGTTTCTTCTGGACCTACTTGTTCACAAAAGCCTGTTAGCCACCCAAAAAAAAACAATATGGCTGCCATTTTCCAAAATGGCTGCCGGCGAAAGACATGCTATGTGGTTTTTGACCTGGATTGTGATTGGATAATCCAATTTTGATTATTTTGGCATCAGAACATAGTTTTGACTCCCCCCCACCCCCTCCCCCCGTTAGCCATGCAAAAAATATATATATGACTGCCATTTTCCAAAATGGCTGCCGGCGAAAGACATTTTATGTGTTTTTTTACCTGTATTGTGATTGGATAATCCAAATGTTTTCTGAGGGTGTACTTGGTGTAAAAAGGCACAGAATGCGCACCATTGAGCTAAGGGACTAACGGGACACAGGTGGAGAAATAAAACTAATCACAAGGTAATGAGACAAGACAGGAAACGTTACAACAAAATAAAACGAACACAACAGTAAAGTAAAAACTAAGTAACCACTTAAAACAGGACAAACTAACATAAAACAGTACTGTACTGTTATTGTACAGCACTGTACTTTACTCTACTGTACTGTTCTGTTCTGTTATTGTACAGCACAGTAATGTACTGTACTGTACTGTACTGTTATTGAACAGCACTGTACTGTACTGTACTGTACTGTACTGTACTGTTATTGAACAGCACTGTACTGTACTGTACTGTACTGTACTGTTATTGTACAGCACTGTATTGTACTGTACTGTACTGTACTGTACTGTACTGTACTGTACTGTTATTGAACAGCACTGTATTGTACTGTACTGTACTGTTATTGAACAGCACTGTACTGTACTGTACTGTACTGTACTGTACTGTACTGTATTGTACTGTACTGTACTGTACTGTACTGTACTGTACTGTTATTGAACAGCACTGTACTGTACTGTACTGTACTGTACTGTACTGTACTGTACTGTACTGTACTGTACTGTTATTGAACAGCACTGTACTGTACTGTACTGTTATTGTACAGCACTGTACTTTACTCTACTGTACTGTACTGTACTGTTCTGTTATGTACAGCACAGTACTATACTGTTTTGCTATTGTACAGCACAGCACAGTGCTGTACTGTATTGTACTGTACTGTACTGTACTGTACTGTACTGTACTGTATTGTTATTGAACAGCACTGTACTGTACTGTATTGTATTGTTGTTGGTTACCAGTTCACGATTTAGTGAAGAATCTTGGCCCTGAAAAATCCATTGGCATCCTTTCTTTCACACATTCACTGGATGTGATGTCGTGTCAGCCTTTCGTGGGAAAAGGCAAAAAGACAGAAACCCGGCAAGTGTGGCCTGAAGTGTCTCATGTCTTCCAGAAGCTCAGTCAATACCCACCAGTAACAGTGCATGACAAGAACAGCACTGCTGATGGAGTTGATGATGCAAGATTTTACCTGTTTGCATGGAAGCAGAGGTCCTATGATGCCATTCCACCTACAAGGGCATCTCTTGCACATCATGTGAAGCATGCCACTTATCAAGTTGCCCGTGTCTGAAGCCAGGCAACTGTATGTCAAATGCATACAGAGAGCCCTGCCAGCTGGGGATGGCGAGCAGAAGATGACATTTGGCAAGTAGCGTGGATGACACTCTACAATTGCCCAGATTTGTGAACAACTGACAAAAGCCGGTGCAAGACTGAACGTCGTGGTAGATGCAAGTGCTACCGCTTTGGCGTTCAGTGCACACAGCTGAGTGCCTGCAAATGTGACGATTAGAACAATTTGTGATCCAGACATGGGGGGGGGGGGGACTCATATGTTGATACCAAAATAATCAAAATCCAATCACAATCCAGGTCAAAATACACATAAAATGTCTTTCCCCAGCAGCCATTTTGGAAAGTGGCAGCCATATTGTTTTTTTTGCGTGGCTAACGGGGGGAGGGGGCGGGGGGAGTCAAAACTATATTCTGATGCCAAAATAATCAAAATTGGATAATCCAATCACAATCCAGGTCAAAATACACATAAAATGCCTTTTGCCTGAAGCCATTTTGGAAAATGGCAGCCATATTGTTTTTTTTTCACGTAGCTAACGGGGGGAGGGGGCGGGGGGAGTCAAAACTATATGTTAATACCAATATAATCAAAATCCAATCACAATCCAGGTCAAAATACACATAAAATGTCTTTCGCCAGCAGCCATTTTGGAAAATGGCAGCCATATTGTTTTTTTTTGCGTGGCTAACGGGCTTTTCTGCAAAAGTAGGTCCTAGGCATTGTTCATGCCAAATTTGGCGCTTGTATCACAAAGTGAACTATTGTAACATAAAAATGGACTTAGTGGCCCGCACTAACACAGAGGCAGAAACCCCAGTCCTCTCAATTGTCTTTGCGACTGATTCAAGACGCTCTTTGACCAGATCCAGCATAAACTTGGCGGATTGCAGCATGAAGTTAAATAGCGTGTGATGTCCACCTTGTTCACTTCAGCTAGGAGACTGGACAGTAAGGCGCATACAATTTTGTGATATTCTCTCACAGTCTCCTGCCTGTGGGTGACTTCTGGAGAGGGGAAAGAGGAGAAAGAAAGGCAGAAAGGAAGGAAATTACTCAGGGTAATAGTGTCAACAAAAGAGTGATCCAAAATAATATCAGCACAATACAGCTAATGTACACACTGATAACAATGGTCTGAATTATTTGTCTGGCAATAGTATCAAATGGGCACAGTATCCTATTTTACTGGAATTTAACCTCTAGCGATGAAAGACGAATGCCCCCGGCCGTCCCTCTTAATCATGGCCCCAGTTCAGATAATAAAACCCACAAAATAGAATGGTTGGCTAGAGAGAGAGGGAGGGAGTCCAGTCCTGCAGAGGGAGAAAAAGAGAAAGATGATTAAAGAACAACCCAAACACTAAAACCACTTTGTTGAGTTGGTGAATGATGTATACTTCATAATTTAGTGAATCATGTATACTTCATAATTGTAGTAATTGATTCTGGTCCCAAATCTTGAGCAATCAATCAATCAATCGTGTTAACAGAGAAGGGGTTGTTTTGCCACAGTGCGATTATCACAACATTAGCATTTCTATGTGACGCTTTCTTATGCAACTCCTGTTTCTATATCAATTAGTGATGCTAAAACAGACGCTATGAATTGAGTACAAAGGACCCCAATGGAAACAAGCCATAGGCCTTCTTGGGTTTAAAATGTATTGAACTGTACTTATTTTTTTTTGCAAAATACTAATAAAGTAAATCAATCACAGACAGACAAACACGCACAGGCAGAAACCCCTTACCATCGCAGACTTCTCAATTGTCTCTGTGACTGAATCAAGACACTCCAGCATCTCCGTGGCAGATTGCAGTTGGCTACTGTCTCTTTACTTCTTTAAGTACAATTGAGGTATTTTTTACTTTACTTGAGTTACTTGAAAAACAAACAAAAGCACACATCGCAGTTGTTGTTCATGATATCATTCGTTGGTGTCCACCTCCTGTACTTGTTCGGTAAATTCCTGTGGGTGACAGTACTGAGTCAAGACACTCGATGACAGGGACGTGCTGGCCACTGTGAAATTCGGGAAAATTCCAGAACGGCCGCGCTATTTACGGGCCGCCAGACGGCCGGTGGTAATGTAAAAATGTTTTTGCTCCCGTTTTAGGATTATTACGGTAATTTCCGGGTCGCGCGGCCCAATTATTAGTTACGTGACTGTTGGGCTGGGACGTACATAGGGTTGCTGGGTTAACCCCCCCCCCCCCCCCCGTTGACAAAACGGTGGGCCGGTTTGGAAAATCCCAGAGCTGAATTTTGGTCCCAGCACGCCCCTGCTCGATGATCACGTAGAGCACACTAGCAGAGGGTGTTTGGTGTGGTGTCTCACAATCAAATACTAGCATATACACCTGAGCTGTCTTTCCCTCATTGGTCTGTTGTCCAATCGGAGGCTAAGCATTATGCATGCATACCAGGTGTTTATGCTTGTGTTTGATGGCAATATGCATGCATACCAGGTGTTTATGCCTGTGTTTGATGAGACTTTGATTGTTGATTGTGATCACACCATGCAAACGCTGTGCCCTGAGCACCAGTTTTCTCCAGTGTGGACTTCCATTTTATCCTAATGGGGTTTTCTTTTGCATGTGTTGTTAATCTGTGCTCAGGGATCTTTAGTTTTCACTGGTCAACACCAGGTTAGGCTGTCCAAGATCTTTACTGGGGACGTTGATAGAAATGACCCCCCCCCCCCCTTCTCAGATAGTAGTCCTGAATAACTACAAAACCTTGTCAGATTGTCGTTATTTTTTTTAAATGGAGTGATCTGTTAAAATGAGAATGCACCGAGGTGTTTTGGTTAAAGCAGAAACATCAATAACATTTCTTATAGTTATTCCTCTGACTGCTCTGTGAAAATATCTGTGTGTCATATCAAGGGCAATTTGAGGTTTTATTTCATTTCAAGTGAACCTGTAACCATGTGACAACTACCCTCGGATCAGGAGCATTATACCAAATTAATCACACCTGTGGGTGCGACGACACCCTATAAGTGCGTCACGCACCCACACACTCTCCCTCTTTCTTCCTCCTGGTCAGTAAGAGCTTATACCAGCTTGTGATTTGACTTTAATTCCTCACGGTGCGGGATGCCTACTGGGCTGCCTTGTATGTGGCACCCCCTTGGCGTGCCGTGAGGTTGTCTCATCCTCTGTCATAACGCAGCACTTTAACCCGCCCTTGAATTGGGCTTGCATGTTAAATTGCTGGATGTGTAATTTGAATTGATTTCTCACGGTGCTGGATGCCTACTCTGGGCTGCCGTTGAGGTACCCCCTTGGCGTGCCGTGGGGCTGTTATTCATCTGTGTTGTTGTTGCAGGTGACAATTGTGTAAAGAAGTTGTTGCGTGCAATACACGTTCCTCACGTTCCGGTTGGTAGCAGTTGTGCGCTCGTTGCGCGTGAGGGATACTCACATTCCTATTTTGGTAAGTGTGTTACATTTTTACTCCTGCAAGCATAGCCTACTGGCAGCACTCCACAACAATGGAGCAGGCTTGTGCTAGCCTAGCGCTGCTGTTTACACTGTCGGCTACGGCCGTTTTTCTCCGGTGGTATTGTTGGGCCACCCGCATCTTGGACAGTGCGCTGTCGCCACCTATGCCTCCGGAGTGTTGTTGCAATCAGGCTTTGCATTGTTTGGAGGGTTGTTTTGATTTCATTGTTATAAAACAGCAATTCTGTCCGCCCTTAAATTGGGCTTGCATTATTTCATGTTACATGCATGCATGTGTGTGCTATGTGTGCATGTGTGTTTCCCCAGACTATTTGGTGAGAGACATATTGGCTTTTCCCTGCCATGGAGTGTCAGGGAGATGATGGGCGGGACAATGGCCCAGAGGATGATGTGCCACCTGGCCAGGATCCAGTTCCTCCCATTTTGGATGCTCCAGCCATAGGCCGGAAGGCCGGTGAGAAGCGGAAGCGGACCGAACAAGGCCGCATCTGTGACCCAAGAGTAGACCTCATGCAGAGGCACTTGGAGGATATGCGTAAGACCATTGAATGTATGGCTGCACAACAGCGCCACCCTGTGGATCCGCCACACCAGGCTCATCCGTCTAGGCTCCCAGATCCTGATGCTGTTTCTATTACTGCCTCAGGTAACTTGGATAGGACCGACAGCCTTGGCTGCGGCTCCTCTGGGCAGATGGATGACGAAGAGGATGAGGCTGGTTCCAGCTTCCAGCAGGATCGGGGTCCTGTGCTGGGTGATTTCTCCCTTGAGGCTATGCTCTCACGGGCAGCAGGGGCTGCTGGCATGTCTCCCCCGCCTTCACCACCAAGGGCCTCTGCTCTGGACCGGGACCCTAGGAGCCGGGCACAGGCCCTTCTCCCAGTATATCCTGACTTTGTCAAGCACCTGCAAAGGTCGTGGGCACGACCCAGGGAGGCTGCTGCACCCCGTTCTACGCTCAGCGCCCTGAATGGTGCGGCAGAGCATGGGCTAGATGGCATAGCCAGAGTGGGCCCAACTTTTGCTCTGTTGGCTGGGGCTCCAGCCACAGGCAATAGGGCTGCACGTCACCCAAATAAAAAATGCCGATCCACTGATGGGTTGGTGGTGAAGGCTTATCAGTCTACAGCCATGGCCGCTAGACTGGCGAACACAAATACACTCCTGCTTGTATATTTGGAGGCTCTGATACGGGACCTGGGGTCCAGGGACCCAGCTGACCTCCTACCAGAAATGGAAAAGGTTATTGACACCGTGATCCAGGGTGCGAGCACTCAAGCCACGGTTCTTGGAAAGATGCCTCGGGGTCCTCTCTGCCACAGGGGAGGACACTCACTTGCTTCTGTGGCTGTCAATACGCAGCCCACCAGGGCTGCTGAGGACGGATGCCCTGGGCCTTTCATGACCTCAGCTGAGACTGTATGCGTTTCCCGCACTTCCTCTACTACTGGCTCCTGTCAGGAGCGCGGAGTTGCTGTGCACCCAGGTGAACTGGCCACGGGGACCATGGAGGATAATGATAATGAAGGGCCGCCTATGGCATCTTACAATCAGGATGTGTCACCTGGAGCCCCAGATACTGACACTTCATGTGTGGCCCTTGAGCGGCAGCGTTTGCATTCACTTGGCCTAGAAAGGGAGGTGGTAGAGACCTTGCAAGCCTCACGGGCCCCCTCCACTCGTCTGCAATACATTTGCAAGTGGAGGGTGTTTAGAGACTGGTGTCGTGCTAAGGGGGAGGACCCCTTGGCCTGTCACATGTCTGTCATTCTGTCCTTCCTCCAGCATCTCTTTGCCCTGGGCCGGGCGGAGTCTACGATGAGGGGCTATCTTGCTGCAATCTCTACTGTTCATGAGAAGTGTGATGGTGTGTCCCCAGGAGCGCATCCCCTAGCGACACAATTTCTGAGAGGCGTGAGACGGAGTCGTCCATCCCAGAAGCCTCTACTGCCCTCCTGGGACCTCCAGGTGGTACTCAGGGCTCTTTGTGAGCACCCCTTTGAGCCGTTAACCAGTCTTAGCCTTCAGCTTCTCAGTTTGAAGACAGTCTTCCTTTTGGCCCTTGCCTCTGCCAAACGAGTGAGCGAGTTGAGTGCTCTCTCTGTGGATCCAGCATGTCTCAGGTTTGGGGAAGAGGGCAGAGTGGTCCACCTCATGCCAAACCCAGCATTCCAGCCTAAAGTCTTGCCTAGAAATTATGTTTCCAGACCTTTGGTGCTAGAGGCGTTCTGTCCTCCTCCACACCTCTCTGCAGAGACTGAAAAGCTCCATAACTTGTGTCCTGTGAGGGCTCTCAAGTCCTATGTAGACCGCACTAAGTCCTTACGTTCTTCTGACGGGCTTTTTGTTTCCCATGGTGGAACCACATTGGGCAGACCTATTTCAAAGCAACGTTTGGCCCATTGGATCGTTGATCTGATCTCCCTGGCTTATGCGCATGCTGGGGCAGACCCCCCTGCTGGGGTGGTGGCGCACTCTGTGAGGGGCATGGCCACTTCATGGGCGCTGTTTCGAGGCGCATCCTTGGAGGATGTGTGTAATGCGGCTGGCTGGGCATCCGCCTCTACTTTTGCCAGATTTTACCGTCTGAATCTGGCCTCATCTGCTATTGCCTCATCTGTACTGGGGGTCGCAGCAGATGCTTAAGTTTGTTTTTGTTACAAATATAGTCACACTTGGGCCACCTTGGCTTGTGCTCCAGGATATATTGTTACCTTGATTGGAACATTTAAGTTTATTGTTACTAACCTGGAGAATGTTGTGTTCATATGTCTTTCAGTTAAAATAAAATGCCTGAACTCAATTGGTGTGTTCTGCTGTATTACTGTGATGAGGTTTACTCCTCCTCTATGGCTTTTGACCTGTAGGTTTGGCCACTTCACTCTCCTCATGACTAATTTGGTATACTGTACTATGTACCCATGTTGTCACATGGTTACAGGTTCACTTGAAATGAAATAAAACGTATGTTTACGTATGTAAACACGGTTTTATGAATGAAAAGTGAACCTGTAACCCTTCATTGTCACTCGGCGGTGAAGGCTGGCCCTGTCATGCCTTCCCAGTCGGTAGAAAGAGGGAGAGTGTGTGGGTGCGTGACGCACTTATAGGGTGTCGTCGCACCCACAGGTGTGATTAATTTGGTATAATGCTCCTGATCCGAGGGTAGTTGTCACATGGTTACAGGTTCACTTTTCATTCATAAAACCGTGTTTACATACGTAAACATACGTTTTATTCTGTTTGCAATTTCAAGTGTGAAAAACTACTGAACAATGACTAAAGCTATTGAGTAAAATGTTTTAAATGAATGGTTTCACAATGTCATTGTTATGGCACTAAGATACAGACTTTCTGTTCTTCCAGAGTATCATACGATCACTGAATTTATACGTTTTTTTATTGCGCCTTAATCCCATGTACAACGCAATGTCTTTTGTTTTTTCCCCACCTTAACTAACGTCCATAGCATATCACATGCAGTATATATCTGCTGCTATGCTCGTGCACCTTTATGTCTTATCTCATGTACTTACGGCACCTTATGTCTTACCTCAGATACTGTGTAAATAAGTTGATCATTTGTCTCTTCCTCCATGTCCCCTTCTTCTTCTCTTTCTTTTTTATGGACATAAACGGTGGAACTTGGCCTGGTGTAGTGATCTAAATGTAGAAATAAGCGTTGAAGATTGGGAGACGGTTTGCTATAAAGCTCAAACGCAGACAATCAATACCAGATACAAGTTACTACAGGACAAATGGCTGATGCGAACGTATATTACTCCTTTTTTACTTCATCATTTTGATCCTAATACACCAGACCAATGTGTAAAGTGCAATGTGGAGAAGGGTACATTATGTCACTGTTTATGGCAATGCCCAGGGATGATGAAGTTTTGGAAAGAGGTACTTTGTATATTATCCCAGATAGTCTCAGAGGATATTCCTATCTGCCCAGAGCTGTGCATTCTGGGTATATGTCCTGATAATCTCAAAATGAACAGTAAAAAACAAAGAGTATTATTATATACTCTCTTCTCCAGGCTAAACATACAATTGCACTATTTTGCAAAAATCCAGATAAACCAGACATCAGGCAATGGTACAGAGAATTATCAAATTGTCTTGCACTACTAGAGAAACTGACTTTTGCCATTAAAAGGAAATCTGCTATCTTTCAAGAAATATGGGGACAGTTCATACATATTATGGGAGGCAATCTTTTAGGACTTGTGTTAATAGATAGTTCTGCTACTTTGTAATGTGGGAAGAAAAAATATGACCATGTCTGTTTTCTTTTTTGTATGTTGCTGTTTTTGTAATGTATTTTTTATTTATTGTTCCATATTGTTACAATGTAAGTGTATGTATTTCTATGTGATGTCTATTTGCAAGGGGTTAAATTTGTTGACCTGCTATGCCACAAAAATGTGGAACGCCCTACCAACAGTCGTAAAGGAGAGTAAATCGTCCTTCAAAACTGCTCTAAAAGAGCACTTAGAGGTGGCTGCAATTTGAAACTGGCACCTGTAAAAGTTAAAGCCTAGCCCCCCCCCCCCCCCCCCTACCCAGCTACCATCAGACTGTGGAATAAGGCATGAGGTGGTTTGTAACCATGTGTTTTCTTTTTTTCTTTTTTTTTTACAGCTTGGCCTGTAAGGCCAGGCTGACTTTTAATAGTCATGACTTTCTTTCTTATTCATCAAAAGGGCTGTCAATGAGGGCTCGCCAATGGCTTCCCATACTCTGAACGGACGGTCCGCAATGGCCTTCTATATTCTAAGCGTCCTGAGCTCCGGAAACAGTATTGAAACAAAGCAAAGATAGACTAATATGTATGTAGAAGAATGAATTACAAGGGTGTAACAGAGTTGTTCCACTGGTGTGTGTTCTACCCAGCGTGATCTAATATGAGTGACGACACAAGCGTTGACTCCCATTGTAAGAATGGAATGCAGAAATGCTCGTTCTATCTCGATGAGGAAGTTCCAATGTTTGGAACTATATCCCATAGCGGCCCGCTTTGCGGCGAGATCAAAGCGTGTCATATCTCTCTCTCTCTATGGGTCTGGTTCAACTGTGTTACGCTATACACGTAGCATGACGTGCAGAATTCATTTTGAAATAAAGCTGTTCATTGCTCGCAAAGAAAATGCAGAATTGTGCATTTGTGTTGAAACACCAGCAGCACTTTGCAAATGCAATACATTTACTATAAATGTCATATAGCTTAGCTAGCAAACATGTCTGGGGGAACACATCAGCATGTCAACTGAAACTACAGCTGATTGCGGCATCTGACTGAGGCTAATCACAATGTCATTATCATACGTGGCCAATCAACACTGTCATAATATGAATAGCCTAATTTAAATCTAGTAGAGAAGATGATGATGTCAGCTAAAGACAATGACCTTTACTACAAATTGACTTACTAATCACTACAGCCAATCAACCAACACTGTCATACTATGAATGGCCTAATTTAAATCTAGTAGCAAACTGATGACATTGTCAGCGGATGACCTCACTCAAGGTTCAAGGTTCACGGTTGTGCTTTATTGTTACATCTTGTGTACAGGCACTTAAGAGTCAAAGTTATTTTTGTTCGGCTACCCTCAGACAATGCAGCAGCATAGGTAATAATAATAATGATAATAACAAAACTAACAAGATTTAAAAATAAATTAAAAAAGAGACGGAGAGAGTGCAAAAAAGTGTACGTACACGTGCGTATGATCTTGGTATATATATATATATCTTGTGGTAACGCCCTCTCAACTGAGGGACATTTTTATATCTAATTTTGGGGGTTTGCAGTGCAAAATAGGCCTACTTTGCTCAGCACCTCAGGAAAACTAATGTGTACATTGAAACTATGGGATACCCGGTACACAATGAACCTAGCGTCCGTTTAAATAACATGCTATCTAAATTGCATTCTTAATACTCGTATTGTGGTCAAGAAAACAAACCATAAATAACCAAAACATGAGAGCGAGTGACCGAGTTAGTATGTCCACGTGGCAGCCATCTTGGTCAATCACTAGCATCGATCGAGGCAGAAGGTGGCAGGAAGGGGTATTGGGAGAATATAGTGCTTGACATGAAAAGGCTTGAGAACCACTGGAATAAAGCACAAGTAGACAAGGCTGTTTCATACAACTGTGTTTACATCTTTACTTACTCTTCACTCTACAATCCAACAGTATCTGTTAATGTTGTGAGTTTGCTGCCATCTAAAGAAAGAAATATGCTATAGGACTAGGCTGAGCTTAGTTGGGACAGTGATGTAAGCAACACAGCTGCAGCTAATACATGTAATAACGGATCTGTTTAAATGTAGGTGTGCCTACAGTGTGTTGGCATTACTATCTTGGCATGATCACATTGGCACACCTAAATCTATAGTAACACACCCGATATTAATTTGATTATTGATTATTATATAACAGGAAGAAAACTCACAAACTTTCCCTAGGGTTTAGTTCCCCTTTAAAAGGGAAAACAGCTGAGAGTATTGTGTGGTGCTAGCAGAGGAACGGCCATGGAGTCACCAAAATCAATAGCGTTCATCCTGCAATCAGACAGCAACAGACAGGCAACACCTTCTAGACAAACTTCTCGACAAAGTGTTCACCTTGGTGGAGGTCTGAGCATAATTATGTTCTAGCTTACTGGTTGCTAGAACATAACTGACCTGTAAGGGTTAAATGGACCCTTACAGGTCAGTAACGGGTCAGTAACTCAAATGGATTGAGAACCACACTGTTCTCAACCAGTGTGGTTCACAAAATACACTGGATTTGAAAAGTGCACCACAGCTATCCCAAAGAACCACTGAAGAACTCAGAGGTGCTATATATAGGACTTCAGTAATTGTGCTGAGGTGCTATATTATAGCACCACAAAAATCCCAAAGAACCACTGAAGAACCGCAGAGGCTCCACAACCACCCAAAGAACCACTGAAGAACCACTGTGGTGCTATATAGCACCACAAGAACCGCTGAAGCACAATTTTTTGTGTGTGTGTGTAGATGTTGCTGCTGTTTTGTTTGATTTGATTTTTGTATTGTTTTTCATCTATTTTGACTTTTGCTGTATTGTTTTTCATCTGTTTGGATTTTTGCTGTATTGTACAGCACTTTGAGCTGCATTTCGATGTATGAACAATGCTATATAAATAAAGCTCAATATCATTGTCATTACTTTGAAAGGGGAGTTGTGGGGATTCTCTATGTGCTCAACCACCATGGCGATTAGAGTTGAATTCATTCCGTTCTTGGGGGTTATTTATTTTAGGAGCAGGTCCAATCTCAAGGTATTACAGTATTTCCACAGTGTAAATGGCTGACATTTTGAGTGGGAGTGATTGAATATGATGTAATTGTAACATAAAATACAGAGGCCTTATTCGGAGGAGAGAAAGCAAGTCGACTTCCTGTGAAGTCCTGCAAACAAACCCAGAAGGGAAGACGTATCAATAAAGTTTGACCACATTAAAACTGTTGTCCCTAGTTTGGGAATGTCATTTTCAAAAATAACAGACCTACAAGCTTGTGAGCTTGTAGATTGGCTATTTTCCAATAGCCAATGTATAAAATGGGGCTTAGGTTGGGCTAAGTGAAACTCCCAGACAACAGCTTATTTTAACCTCTGATGATACCAATATGTTTAGCTGAGCTTCTGCGGATGTGAGCCTACCTACTTGCTCAGGGGATAAATTGAATCTTGACCATCAGGTCAAAATTCATGTCAGATCCTGTGTCTAGGTGAGACATGACCTTTGACACGATCTAAATGTTTCAGTAGAAGAGCAGGGAGACAAAATACAACCACCCCAATTGTATAAGTTATATTGTATAAACATACAGATTGGACAACATTACATTTTATTCATTTAAAAAGGATTACATAGTCAGGCTTTAAGCACAGTGATTGTTCAAATTGATCATTTTCTGGTTGTGTTTCTGTGGAAAATTCTTACTGTAACAGTGTTTACTCCCATATCTCCACCTCCTCCATGATTGTCCTTTTGTCTGGTGCTATCAGCATTGGTGTAAAGTGTCAAAGTACATTTACTCAAGTACTGTACTTAAGTACAATTTCGAGGTACTTTTACTTTACTGGAGTATTTCCAATTTTGGATACTTTTACTTCTACTCCACAACATCTCAGAGACAAATGTTGCACTTTTACTCCACTACAATTATTTGAAAACTTTAGTTACTATAGTTACTTGTGTGATTATTGCCTAAAAGGTATGGCCTACACAAGCCTTTGTCACCAATTTGTCCATACATGGTATGTCTGGTTGTGGTTAAGTTTCTTATGCATGAATAAATAGGCACAGACTAGTCGTGACATCACTATTATGTCACAAGTATAAATACGGTTGGTATATAACGTAAGACACAAAGATTTCAGAATTAGACTTCACACGACTTCACACAACACCGGCTTAGGTCTGGCCCAACCAGGTCTCCTGGTCTTGTTATTACAAAACATGGGCTACATGAACCACTTGAGGCCTACTAAAACTTTGGCTATTTGAAAATAGACGATCTACAAGCTCACAACGCGTCGCATCGCTTTGTGAGTTTGTAGATCTGCCATTTTAGTAGTGGAGTAAATATTTAATATGAATTATGAAATAATGGAAAGAAACGTGCACAATTCACTTTGGAATACTGAAATAGTATGTTGGTCACTTGTCAGTGATGGGATTATCCACCCCACCCATGCTGATGGGTATTGATGAGGACACTCCCACGAGATGAGATCACCTTTGTCCCATCCCCTATATAAGAGCATCTCCTTGCATTCAGTTTCTGTTGAACCCTGAGGAACACTATCTTGTCGAAAAGTTGGTTTCCTGTACCTTTTAATACATTTTTGCATCGTGCCTAACAGTGGTGTAAAGTAACTAAATAGATTTACTCAAGTACTCTACCTCTACTCTACCTACAATTTTGAGTTATTTTTTACTTTACTGGAGAATTTTCAGTATTTTCAGTACTTTTACTTCTACTCCACTACTTCTACTCCACTACATCTCAAAGGTAAATATTGTACTTTAACTCCACTACGATTATTTTAAAACACAAGTTACTTTGTAGATTTGGATTATTATCACAAAATATACATTAACCACTTAACCCTTTATACATGTCGGTCATTTGAAAATAGCTGATCTACAAGCTAGATCTGCTATTTTCAAAATATTTTTATACATTTTATACATTTGAAAACTTGTGAAATGGGACATTCTTCATACTCTCTACTTCTGGTACTTTACTTACATCTTGATACTAATACTTTTGGACTTTTACTTGCCACTGAGTATTTCTACATTGCAGTATTTATACTTTTACTTAAGTACAAAATGTAAGAGCTGTACTTTGACTTTTGGTATTTTAAAGGGACAGTTCACCCCAAAATGACTTTTTTTCTGATTAGTCACCCCTTGGAGACTTGAATTCATGGATATTTTTTAGTTTTTGTCACATTTCCTAAGCCAATAATTTGATTACCGGCAGCGGTTCCGGTAGGAGACACAAAGAGTCTCCTTTGTGTCTCCTACCGGAACCGCAGTCGACCGGTCCACTGGTCATGAAATTATTGGCTTAGGAATGTGACAAAAAATAAATAAATACCACTCTGCCCCCTCTCCTCTCCTCTCTCTCTCTCCCTCCTCTGATCTCCCTGCAGCTGTTGACAGTAATGGGTTGGGGCCTACCAACGACGGAGAAGCACAGCGCCCACGGCGATGGCAACGGGCTGCGCTACGGCCTGAGCTCCATGCAGGGCTGGAGGCAGGATATGGAGGACGCCCACACGGCCGTTGTGGGACTCCCCCACGGACTCACTGACTGGTCCTTCTTTGCCGTGTACGACGGCCACGCCGGCTCCCGGGTGGCCAACTACTGCTCCGGCCACCTGCTGGAGCACATCTTGTCCGGGGGGAGCGACTTCGGCTCGGGGGGCGCCGGCACCGTGGAGGGCGTGAAGGACGGCATCCGGTCGGGCTTCCTGAAGATCGACGAGTTCATGCGGAGCTTCTCGGACCCACAGCAGGGCCCGGAGGACAGCAGCGGCTCCACGGCGGTCGGCGTGCTGCTCAGCCCCAGCCACCTCTACTTCATGAACTGCGGCGACTCGCGGGCCGTGCTGAGCCGAGACAGCCGGGTGGGCTTCTCCACCGAGGACCACAAGCCCTGCAACGAGAAGGAGAAGGAGCGCATCCAGAACGCCGGCGGCCGGGTCGAGGGCAATCGGGTCAACGGCTACCTGGCCGTGTCCCGGGCCCTGGGGGACTACGACTGCAAGGACGTGGACGGCAAGGGCCCCACGGAGCAGCCGGTGAGCCCCGAGCCCGAGGTGTGCGTGATGGAGCGCGAGGCCGAGGGCGATGATTTTGTGGTGCTGGCGTGCGACGGCATCTATGACGTGATGTCCAACGAGGAGCTGCGCGAGTTCGTGCACTCGAGGCTACAGCTGTACGACGACCTGGAGAAAGTCTGCAACGCGGTGGTGGACACGTGCTTCTACAAGGTAGGGAATAATGTACACATGTTGTTTTAACCCATTAAAACAACCGGGAACGCATCTTGTGTAACCACTTTAACCATTATTTTATACTTTGGCTGTTCAAAAATAGCACATCTACAAGCTCATAGCGCGGCACCGAGTGCTGCACTATGAGCTTGTAGATCTGCTATTATTGAAAAATCTTGAAAATTAGTGCAAATCTTTGAACAACTGACAACGCGTTGTGAGCTTGAAGATCGGCTATTTTTGCTTAACGTTTCCCCCCAGAATAGGGATGCTGAGGGTTCAACCAAAGTGGCATTTTAAGTTTTAAGCATAATTGTGATTATGGCGATATCGTTAATGGCAATTATGTTTGCCACAATAATCGTCGTGACATGTCATTTTCATATCGTCCCATCCCTGGTTGTAACCCGGGGTTGTGCGGGCGAAAATATAGCAGAATATACATTGTGGTCCTGTGTTTAACTCAAGTTGATGCTTATCTTTTGTTCTCTCTGGTCTTGGTCCTCCAGGGGAGCCAGGACAATATGAGCGTGGTGCTGGTGTGTTTACCTGGTGCTCCCAAGGTCTCTGAGGAGGCCGTGAGGAAAGAAGAGGAACTGGATAAGTACATAGAGAAACGGGTTGAAGGTAAGGAAGACCCAGGAGGATATATCAGTCTGAGGCTGAATACGCACAGTACACCTGAACTTGACTTTGTTTATCTCCAATAAACTTAACGTGTGTGTGTGTGTGTGTGTGTGTGTGTGTGTGTGTGTGTGTGTGTGTGTGTGTGTGTGTGTGTGTGTGTGTGTAGAGCTGCTGGGGAGCGGAGGGGAGGATAGAGTCCCTGACCTGGGGACTGTTTTGAGGAGCTTTCACACTGAGAACATCTCCAACCTCCCGCCCGGTGGAGGAGTGGCCAGCAAGTAAGTAATACAGCATGGAATCAGTGTTGATTTTTACGGCACATTTTAATTTAGTTTTAATCATAGTCTTTTGAATAAAATTCCAATTTAGTTTTAGTCATATTTTAGTCATCTGAAATGTTTTACTGTTAGTCTAGTTGACTAAATATCATACGATTATAGTTAATCTACTTCATCTACAGTTGATTTGCCCTACACAGGAATTGAATCCAGTTCCTAAAAGATCCAAACCCTGAGCGTATACATGTAGGACAAATATTGTATGTGTCGTCCAGGCAGTGATTGTGTGTGGTTGGTGTGTTCACAGACGCACTGTGATCGAGGCCGTGTACAACAAGCTGAACCCCACAGAGAAGAGGACATGAGCATCAGTTTTAATTAGCCCCCTAGAACGCCCTCATTAAGGACCCCCACCACAATCAAATACAAGCAAATACACCTGACCTGTCTTGCCCTCATTGGTCTGTTGTCCAATCAGAGGCTAAGTAATATTCATGCATACCAGGTGTTTATGTTTGTTTGATGAGACTTTGATTGTTGATTGTGATCACACCATGCAAACGCTAGCGCCCTGAGCCACAGTTTTCTCCAGTTTTGTCTTTAAGTTTAATATTGGTCTAATAGTCTTTCTCCTTGTATTCAGATACACTGGAATGTGTAGACTCCCCTTTAATCCTAGTGGGGTGTTCTTTTGTATAAGTGTTGTAATCTTTTTCTTTATTGATTGATCTCTCTGACCCCTTGCCGCCCTCTTTCTTTTTTATGGACATACTGTAACAATAATGGAGCTTGAACAAAAACTAATTTCACAAACTGTTTTACACCTGTAAACATTGAACGTGACAATAAAGTTGATTCTAAGAAGTATACAGTTGCCTATATATGTGAAGATATGTGCTATTTTCCCTGAAGTGTTTACATTGTACTATTCTCAAAACATGAATCTTGTGAATTATGTATAAATCATTGTGTTCAATCACAAACAGTAACAAGTAAACAGTTATATAAGTGCAGGAGTCAAACAGATTGAGATTTCATAGACATAGTGGTGTAGAAAGGGTCATATTAACCTAACTATAGTCTCTTTTCTTACTTTGTTTAATATACTGGTGCAGTGCATAATGGGGCATAATGATAACTTGAACAGCAATGGAGAAAGACACATGTAGGCTACAGTTAGACATTCCTATTAAGACAATGCTGGATGCTGGATGCACTACCTTCCATTGGTCTGTAAATGGCAGTAGTTGAGGTAAGAATCATGGTAGCTCCAGTCCATCAGATTCATGGTGTAGCTGTCCCAGAGATGGGTTGAAATCAACAAAATATTTGTTTTAGTATATCACTAATGAACAGCATCACTAGCAAGTCAATGGTACTAACCTAACCTGTGCATTCTATAAAAGACAGTAAAAGGAAATATTGAATAGATATATCCAGCAGTGACAAAGGCAGAAACAAACCACTCATCGAACTTGTCCACAGTTTTCAAGTACATGTGTTGTTGGATAACCACATGTTTTCATCCACCAAATCCAGGGCTGCGTGTGCAATGAACTGGTTCAGGTGACGATGGTCATCCTGTTAACAAACAAATAATGTCAAAGTCACTGACATTTCGGACCAATTGCCTAGGCTCAATTTGGCAGCAATAGAGTACGCAGTGATGAAAGAAGTACTCACATGTACTCAAGTAAAAGTATCAATACTGCAATGTAGACATAACATTTTGGCATCAAAATGTACTTAAAGAACCAAAAGTAGAACATACTCCTTATGCAGAATGTCCCATTTCACAACTTTTCAAATTGTATAAAAATAATTTGAAAATAGCAGATCTCTACAAGCCCACAATGCAAGCTTGAAGATCGGCTTTTTTCAAATCGCCAAAATGTATATAAGGCTGAAGTGGTTAATGTATGTTTTGTAATAATAGTAAAAATCTACAAAGTAATGCTCAACAGAGCACAATTTCACTGTGGACAAACCTGATATCAGATCTGAAAGACCTGCTGACTTGATGCATGGGGGGTCAGGTTAATACTTTGACAGGGGCCATTTTCGAATTGCAGCATCCTGGAGGTGTATCTTTGGGGCAGTTTTGAAAGTGAGTAGGGTTTTACAGTTATACTCCTTTACTCTTTTTGGTAGAGCATTCCACATGTGTGTTGAATAGCATGAGAACGAGTTAATTCCCTTTGTGGAGACAAATCTGGGTTGAACATGATCCGTGGAGCTGCCTCTGGTGTATTTTCACAAATACAGGGGGGATCCCAATGTTGTGTCGAATCTTGTAGACCAGGCCCATAGCAAGTTGCTGTACTGAGCACCTATATACGAATAAAATAGCCGATCTACAAGCTCACAACGCGTTGCAGCTATTTTCAAAGAAAATAAACAACATTGAGAAACAAGGCCAAATAAGAAACTACACTTTGGAAATAAGCTAAAAAAAACGCAACCGCCAATATTTTTTACAAGCAACTCGCTTATAATAAGTAATAAATAAATAAAGTAATAAATCGTGCGAGAACCACAACGATATACAGCCCGATTTCACGAGAGGAACTTGTGCAATGTGAAATGCTTAACGATCTGTTTACTCGCCGACCATTTCAAATGTCGGGCAGTGTGTAGGGGCCCAGATAGCAAACATGTCTGGGGGAACACATCAGCATGTCAACTGAAACTACAGCTGATTGCGGCCTCTGACTGAGGCTAATCACATTGGGCCTCATGCAGCAATAAGTTCCTAATGTTTCCTCTTACATTTCTTCCTAAGTGAATTCCTAAGAGAAGTTGAGTCAGATTCATGAAACGTTCTTAAAAGGCAGAATTGTTCGTAACTATATTCTTGATGATGATGAATCCCAATCCTCGTAACTTGAAGGGGTGTGCCAGTTCATCCTAATTACCATAGGGAGGCGCCCCACCAATCCCCATATAAGGCATGACTGCATGGCTCTGCCTGCAGTCACACCTGTGTGTGATTGCTGCTCACAGAAATCACAGGAAATCACACAGAAATAAAGTTGAGAGAATGAAGTAAAGAATACCTAAACTAAAGTCTAAAGATGGTTGAACGCCAGATTCCAAACATAAAAATAAATAAATCAATAGTTCTGTGGAGGTACTTCTGAAGTGATCAGCAAATTACTTTATTTAATTAAAGAATGTATTTTATTATTTCTCTCACATTAATCAACATATCACCACTAGACATCAATGTCAATTTGCTGAAATTAGCATGTTATCCATATTTCATGTTCAGGAGTAGCGTTAGTAGTGGATATAAAACATTTTATTACTGAAAGCTGCTGGGTGGATATGGAGGGTCTTTAAGATAGCAGCTTGCTTGGTATGTAATGGGGTGCAAATAGGGGTGTGGTGGGTGATATGGTGGTGCAAGGAGGGGTGTAGGGGGCTGTGTGGGGGGTATGGGGATGGGTGTGACGGGTGGGTATAGGGGGGCTTTCAGGTAGGAAGGGGACAGGAAAATGGGGGTGTGGCGAATGTCGGGGATATGGGGGTGGGGGTATCGGGGGGGCGATGAGGGTGGGTTGGGTGGGGGGTTATGGGACTTGGGCTTCAACTCAACCGGGTCCGTTTGGGTTAGATTGTAATTTCGGGGTTCTCCTTCCATTCCGACATCTCGCCACTCCGACTAGTGGCTTCCGCGTGCGGTTAGGGTTAGGGTTAGGGTTAGGTATAGGGTTCGTCAACGTCGGAAAGGCAACATGTCGGAAAGGCGAAATGCACCCGTAATTTCAGACCCGTTGAAAACTCTGAAGCAGCTGTTCTCAAACATATTCATGTCAAGGACCCCCAAATTGACATGCATGTGGCTGCAGACAGACCCCCACCTGAAAAAAAATTCTGCTAGGGAAATGTTTTCAAGATGTATCAAAATGTTTCGAAAATAAGGAGGTTAAGAAAAAAATGTCCTATTAAGAAAGTGTGCATAGATTCTGTTCTTACCTAAGAACAGATCACAGCTAAGACAACATTGGAGTATACCAAAATATATGCTTGTGTTTGATGGCAATATGCATGCATACCAGGTGTTTATGCCTGTGTTTGATGAGACTTTGATTGTTGATTGTGATCACACCATGCAAACGCTGTGCCCTGAGCACCAGTTTTCTCCAGTGTGGACTTCCATTTTATCCTAATGGGGTTTTCTTTTGCATAAGTGTTGTTAATCTGTGCTCAGGGATCTTTAGTTTTCACTGGTCAACACCAGGTTAGGCTGTCCAAGATCTTTACTGGGGACGTTGATAGAAATGACCCCCCCCCCCCTTCTCAGATAGTAGTCCTGAATAACTACAAAACCTTGTCAGATTGTCGTTATTTTTTTTAAATGGAGTGATCTGTTAAAATGAGAATGCACCGAGGTGTTTTGGTTAAAGCAGAAACATCAATAACATTTCTTATAGTTATTCCTCTGACTGCTCTGTGAAAATATCTGTGTGTCATATCAAGGGCAATTTGAGGTTTTATTCTGTTTGCAATTTCAAGTGTGAAAAACTACTGAACAATGACTAAAGCTATTGAGTAAAATGTTTTAAATGAATGGTTTCACAATGTCATTGTTATGGCACTAAGATACAGACTTTCTGTTCTTCCAGAGTATCATACGATCACTGAATTTATACGTTTTTTTATTGCGCCTTAATCCCATGTACAACGCAATGTCTTTTGTTTTTTCCCCACCTTAACTAACGTCCATAGCATATCACATGCAGTATATATCTGCTGCTATGCTCGTGCACCTTTATGTCTTATCTCATGTACTTACGGCACCTTATGTCTTACCTCAGATACTGTGTAAATAAGTTGATCATTTGTCTCTTCCTCCATGTCCCCTTCTTCTTCTCTTTCTTTTTTATGGACATAAACGGTGGAACTTGGCCTGGTGTAGTGATCTAAATGTAGAAATAAGCGTTGAAGATTGGGAGACGGTTTGCTATAAAGCTCAAACGCAGACAATCAATACCAGATACAAGTTACTACAGGACAAATGGCTGATGCGAACGTATATTACTCCTTTTTTACTTCATCATTTTGATCCTAATACACCAGACCAATGTGTAAAGTGCAATGTGGAGAAGGGTACATTATGTCACTGTTTATGGCAATGCCCAGGGATGATGAAGTTTTGGAAAGAGGTACTTTGTATATTATCCCAGATAGTCTCAGAGGATATTCCTATCTGCCCAGAGCTGTGCATTCTGGGTATATGTCCTGATAATCTCAAAATGAACAGTAAAAAACAAAGAGTATTATTATATACTCTCTTCTCCAGGCTAAACATACAATTGCACTATTTTGCAAAAATCCAGATAAACCAGACATCAGGCAATGGTACAGAGAATTATCAAATTGTCTTGCACTACTAGAGAAACTGACTTTTGCCATTAAAAGGAAATCTGCTATCTTTCAAGAAATATGGGGACAGTTCATACATATTATGGGAGGCAATCTTTTAGGACTTGTGTTAATAGATAGTTCTGCTACTTTGTAATGTGGGAAGAAAAAATATGACCATGTCTGTTTTCTTTTTTGTATGTTGCTGTTTTTGTAATGTATTTTTTATTTATTGTTCCATATTGTTACAATGTAAGTGTATGTATTTCTATGTGATGTCTATTTGCAAGGGGTTAAATTTGTTGACCTGCTATGCCACAAAAATGTGGAACGCCCTACCAACAGTCGTAAAGGAGAGTAAATCGTCCTTCAAAACTGCTCTAAAAGAGCACTTACAGGTGGCTGCAATTTGAAACTGGCACCTGTAAAAGTTAAAGCCTAGCCCCCCCCCCCCCCCCCCCCCCTACCCAGCTACCATCAGACTGTGGAATAAGGCATGAGGTGGTTTGTAACCATGTGTTTTCTTTTTTTCTTTTTTTTTTTACAGCTTGGCCTGTAAGGCCAGGCTGACTTTTAATAGTCATGACTTTCTTTCTTATTCATCAAAAGGGCAGTCAATGAGGGCTCGCCAATGGCTTCCCATACTCTGAACGGACGGTCCGCAATGGCCTTCTATATTCTAAGCGTCCTGAGCTCCGGAAACAGTATTGAAACAAAGCAAAGATAGACTAATATGTATGTAGAAGAATGAATTACAAGGGTGTAACAGAGTTGTTCCACTGGTGTGTGTTCTACCCAGCGTGATCTAATATGAGTGACGACACAAGCGTTGACTCCCATTGTAAATGGAATGCAGAAATGCTCGTTCTATCTCGATGAGGAAGTTCCAATGTTTGGAACTATAACCCATAGCGGCCCGCTTTGCGGCGAGATCAAAGCGTGTCATATCTCTCTCTCTCTATGGGTCTGGTTCAACTGTGTTACGCTATACACGTAGCATGACGTGCAGAATTCATTTTGAAATAAAGCTGTTCATTGCTCGCAAAGAAAATGCAGAATTGTGCATTTGTGTTGAAACACCAGCAGCACTTTGCAAATGCAATACATTTACTATAAATGTCATATAGCTTAGCTAGCAAACATGTCTGGGGGAACACATCAGCATGTCAACTGAAACTACAGCTGATTGCGGCATCTGACTGAGGCTAATCACAATGTCATTATCATACGTGGCCAATCAACACTGTCATAATATGAATAGCCTAATTTAAATCTAGTAGAGAAGATGATGATGTCAGCTAAAGACAATGGGCCTCATGCAGCAATAAGTTCCTAATGTTTCCTCTTACATTTCTTCCTAAGTGAATTCCTAAGAGAAGTCGAATCAGATTCATGAAGCGTTCTTAAAAGGCAGAATTATTCGTAACTTATGTTCTTATGATGATGAATCCCAGTCCTCGTAACTTGAAGGGGTGTGCCAGTTAATCCAAATTACCATAGGTAGCCGCCCCACCAATCCCCATATAAGGCATGACATGGCTCTGCCTGCAGTCACAGCTGTGTGTGATTGCTGCTCACAGAAATCACAGGAAATCACACAGAAATAAAGTTGAGAGAATGAAGTAAAGAATACCTAAACTAAAGTCTATAACGATGGTTGAACACCAGACTCCAAACATAAAAATAAATAAATCAATAGTTCTGTGGAGGTACTTCTGAAGTGAACAGCAAATTATTTTATTTAATTAATTAATGTATTTTATTATTTCTCTCACATTAATCAACATATCAACACTAGACATCAAAATTTGCCATGTTATCCATATTTCATGTTCAGTAGTAGCGTTAGTAGTGGATATACAACATTTTATTACTGAGAGCTGGTGGGTGGATATGGAGGGTCTTTAAGGTAGCAGCTGCTTGGTATGTAATGGGGTGGAAATAGGGGTGTGGTGGGTGATATGGTGGTGCAAGGAGGGGTGTAGGGGGCTGTGTGGGGGGTATGGGGATGGGTGTGACGGGTGGGTATAGGGGGGCTTTCGGGTAAGAAGGGGACGGGGAAATGGGGGTGTGGCGAATGTCGGGGATATGGGGGTGGGGGTATGGGGGGGCGATGAGGGTGGGGGGGGGATGCGGGTGGGTTGGGTGGGGGGTTATGGGGTGGGTATGGGGCTTGGGCTTCAACTCAACCGGGTTCTTTGTTTGCTGTGGACCCCCTGGAACTCCCTCAAGGACCCCTGGGGGTCCCCAGACCACACTTTTGAGAACCTTTTTTGCTCTAAAGATATGATAAAAATATTATTGTAATTTAAATCCCATTATTATTATTATTATACAACTGTAGAATTGAAGAAACTTCGAGAATTAACTATTTTTGCACAAACATGTCACACTTAAGAACTCAAAGGCCACCCTAAGAGTGCTCTCTAGTATGCGTAGATTTCTTCTTAACTTAAGAACAAATCACAGCTAAGAAAACATTTGTGAATGCCAAAATCTCTTAAAGAACTTCTTAAGTGGGTCTAAGAACAAATTTGTTCGTAAGTACGGTTCATGAATCGGGCCCAATGACCTTTACTACAAATTTACTTACTAATCACTACAGCCAATCAACCAACACTGTCATACTATGAATGGCCTAATTTAAATCTAGTAGCAAACTGATGACATTGTCAGCGGATGACCTCACTCAAGGTTCAAGGTTCACGGTTGTGCTTTATTGTTACATCTTGTGTACAGGCACTTAAGAGTCAAAGTTATTTTTGTTCGGCTACCCTCAGACAATGCAGCAGCATAGGTAATAATAATAATGATAATAACAAAACTAACAAGATTTAAAAATAAATTAAAAAAGAGACGGAGAGAGTGCAAAAAAGTGTACGTACACGTGCGTATGATCTTGGTATATATATATATATCTTGTGGTAACGCCCTCTCAACTGAGGGACATTTTTATATCTAATTTTGGGGGTTTGCAGTGCAAAATAGGCCTACTTTGCTCAGCACCTCAGGAAAACTAATGTGTACATTGAAACTATGGGATACCCGGTACACAATGAACCTAGCGTCCGTTTAAATAACATGCTATCTAAATTGCATTCTTAATACTCGTATTGTGGTCAAGAAAACAAACCATAAATAACCAAAACATGAGAGCGAGTGACCGAGTTAGTATGTCCACGTGGCAGCCATCTTGGTCAATCACTAGCATCGATCGAGGCAGAAGGTGGCAGGAAGGGGTATTGGGAGAATATAGTGCTTGACATGAAAAGGTTTGAGAACCACTGGAATAAAGCACAAGTAGACAAGGCTGTTTCATACAACTGTGTTTACATCTTTACTTACTCTTCACTCTACAATCCAACAGTATCTGTTAACGTTGTGAGTTTGCTGCCATCTAAAGAAAGAAATATGCTATAGGACTAGGCTGAGCTTAGTTGGGACAGTGATGTAAGCAACACAGCTGCAGCTAATACATGTAATAACGGATCTGTTTAAATGTAGGTGTGCCTACAGTGTGTTGGCATTACTATCTTGGCATGATCACATTGGCACACCTAAATCTATAGTAACACACCCGATATTAATTTGATTATTGATTATATAACAGGAAGAAAACTCACAAACTTTCCCTAGGGTTTAGTTCCCCTTTAAAAGGGAAAACAGCTGAGAGTATTGTGTGGTGCTAGCAGAGGAACGGCCATGGAGTCACCAAAATCAATAGCGTTCATCCTGCAATCAGACAGCAACAGACAGGCAACACCTTCTAGACAAACTTCTCGACAAAGTGTTCACCTTGGTGGAGGTCTGAGCATAATTATGTTCTAGCTTACTGGTTGCTAGAACATAACTGACCTGTAAGGGTTAAATGGACCCTTACAGGTCAGTAACGGGTCAGTAACTCAAATGGATTGAGAACCACACTGTTCTCAACCAGTGTGGTTCACAAAATACACTGGATTTGAAAAGTGCACCACAGCTATCCCAAAGAACCACTGAAGAACTCAGAGGTGCTATATATAGGACTTCAGTAATTGTGCTGAGGTGCTATATTATAGCACCACAAAAATCCCAAAGAACCACTGAAGAACCGCAGAGGCTCCACAACCACCCAAAGAACCACTGAAGAACCACTGTGGTGCTATATAGCACCACAAGAACCGCTGAAGCACAATTTTTTTGTGTGTGTGTGTAGATGTTGCTGCTGTTTTGTTTGATTTGATTTTTGTATTGTTTTTCATCTATTTTGACTTTTGCTGTATTGTTTTTCATCTGTTTGGATTTTTGCTGTATTGCACAGCACTTTGAGCTGCATTTCGATGTATGAACAATGCTATATAAATAAAGCTCAATATCATTGTCATTACTTTGAAAGGGGAGTTGTGGGGATTCTCTATGTGCTCAACCACCATGGCGATTAGAGTTGAATTCATTCCGTTCTTGGGGGTTATTTATTTTAGGAGCAGGTCCAATCTCAAGGTATCACAGTATTTCCACAGTGTAAATGGCTGACATTTTGAGTGGGAGTGATTGAATATGATGTAATTGTAATATAAAATACAGAGGCCTTATTCGGAGGAGAGAAAGCAAGTCGACTTCCTGTGAAGTCCTGCAAACAAACCCAGAAGGGAAGACGTATCAATAAAGTTTGACCACATTAAAACTGTTGTCCCTAGTTTGGGAATGTCATTTTCAAAAATAACAGACCTACAAGCTTGTGAGCTTGTAGATTGGCTATTTTCCAATAGCCAATGTATAAAATGGGGCTTAGGTTGGGCTAAGTGAAACTCCCAGACAACAGCTTATTTTAACCTCTGATGATACCAATATGTTTAGCTGAGCTTCTGCGGATGTGAGCCTACCTACTTGCTCAGGGGATAAATTGAATCTTGACCATCAGGTCAAAATTCATGTCAGATCCTGTGTCTAGGTGAGACATGACCTTTGACACGATCTAAATGTTTCAGTAGAAGAGCAGGGAGACAAAATACAACCACCCCAATTGTACAAGTTATATTGTATAAACATACAGATTGGACAACATTACATTTTATTCATTTAAAAAGGATTACATAGTCAGGCTTTAAGCACAGTGATTGTTCAAATTGATCATTTTCTGGTTGTGTTTCTGTGGAAAATTCTTACTGTAACAGTGTTTACTCCCATATCTCCACCTCCTCCATGATTGTCCTTTTGTCTGGTGCTATCAGCATTGGTGTAAAGTGTCAAAGTACATTTACTCAAGTACTGTACTTAAGTACAATTTCGAGGTACTTTTACTTTACTGGAGTATTTCCAATTTTGGATACTTTTACTTCTACTCCACAACATCTCAGAGACAAATGTTGCACTTTTACTCCACTACAATTATTTGAAAACTTTAGTTACTATAGTTACTTGTGTGATTATTGCCACACCTGAAAGGTATGGCCTACACAAGCCTTTGTCACCAATTTGTCCATACATGGTATGTCTGGTTGTGGTTAAGTTTCTTATGCATGAATAAATAGGCACAGACTAGTCGTGACATCACTATTATGTCACAAGTATAAATACGGTTGGTATATAACGTAAGACACAAAGATTTCAGAATTAGACTTCACACGACTTCACACAACACCGGCTTAGGTCTGGCCCAACCAGGTCTCCTGGTCTTGTTATTACAAAACACATGGGCTACATGAACCACTTGAGGCCTACTAAAACTTTGGCTATTTGAAAATAGACGATCTACAAGCTCACAACACGTCGCATCGCTTTGTGAGCTTGTAGATCTGCCATTTTAGTAGTGGAGTAAATATTTAATATGAATTATGAAATAATGGAAAGAAACGTGCACAATTCACTTTGGAATACTGAAATAGTGTGTTGGTCACTTGTCAGTGATGGGATTATCCACCCCACCCATGCTGATGGGTATTGATGAGGACACTCCCACGAGATGAGATCACCTTTGTCCCATCCCCTATATAAGAGCATCTCCTTGCATTCAGTTTCTGTTGAACCCTGAGGAACACTATCTTGTCGAAAAGTTGGTTTCCTGTACCTTTTAATACATTTTTGCATCGTGCCTAACAGTGGTGTAAAGTAACTAAATAGATTTACTCAAGTACTCTACCTCTACTCTACCTACAATTTTGAGGTATTTTTTACTTTACTGGAGAATTTTCAGTATTTTCAGTACTTTTACTTCTACTCCACTACTTCTACTCCACTACATCTCAAAGGTAAATATTGTACTTTAACTCCACTACGATTATTTTAAAACACAAGTTACTTTGTAGATTTGGATTATTATCACAAAATATACATTAACCACTTAACCCTTTATACATGTCGGTCATTTGAAAATAGCTGATCTACAAGCTAGATCTGCTATTTTCAAAATATTTGTATACATTTTATACATTTGAAAACTTGTGAAATGGGACATTCTTCATACTCTCTACTTCTGGTACTTTACTTACATCTTGATACTAATACTTTTGGACTTTTACTTGCCACTGAGTATTTCTACATTGCAGTATTTATACTTTTACTTAAGTACAAAATGTAAGAGCTGTACTTTGACTTTTGGTATTTTAAAGGGACAGTTCACCCCAAAATGACTTTTTTTCTAGCGATTAGTCACCCCTTGGAGACTTGAATTCATGGATATTTTTTAGTTTTTGTCACATTTCCTAAGCCAATAATTTGATTAGCGGCAGCGGTTCCGGTAGGAGACACAAAGAGTCTCCTTTGTGTCTCCTACCGGAACCGCAGTCGACCGGTCCACTGGTCATGAAATTATTGGCTTAGGAATGTGACAAAAAATAAATAAATACCACTCTGCCCCCTCTCCTCTCCTCTCTCTCTCTCCCTCCTCTGATCTCCCTGCAGCTGTTGACAGTAATGGGTTGGGGCCTACCAACGACGGAGAAGCACAGCGCCCACGGCGATGGCAACGGGCTGCGCTACGGCCTGAGCTCCATGCAGGGCTGGAGGCCGGATATGGAGGACGCCCACACGGCCGTTGTGGGACTCCCCCACGGACTCACTGACTGGTCCTTCTTTGCCGTGTACGACGGCCACGCCGGCTCCCGGGTGGCCAACTACTGCTCCGGCCACCTGCTGGAGCACATCTTGTCCGGGGGGAGCGACTTCGGCTCGGGGGGCGCCGGCACCGTGGAGGGCGTGAAGGACGGCATCCGGTCGGGCTTCCTGAAGATCGACGAGTTCATGCGGAGCTTCTCGGACCCACAGCAGGGCCTGGAGGACGGCAGCGGCTCCACGGCGGTCGGCGTGCTGCTCAGCCCCAGCCACCTCTACTTCATGAACTGCGGCGACTCGCGGGCCGTGCTGAGCCGAGACAGCCGGGTGGGCTTCTTCACCCAGGACCACAAGCCCTACAACGAGAAGGAGAAGGAGCGCATCCAGAACGCCGGCGGCTGGGTCCAGGGCAATCGGGTCAACGGCTACCTGACCGTGTCCCGGGCCCTGGGGGACTACCACTACAAGCGTGTGGACGGCAAGGGCCCCACGGAGCAGCCGGTGAGCCCCGAGCCCGAGGTGTGCGTGATGGAGCGCGAGGCCGAGGGCGATGAGTTTGTGGTGCTGGCGTGCGACGGCATCTATGACGTGATGTCCAACGAGGAGCTGCGCGAGTTCGTGCACTCGAGGCTACAGCTGTACGACGACCTGGAGAAAGTCTGCAACGCGGTGGTGGACACGTGCTTCTACAAGGTAGAGAATAATGTACACATGTTGTTTTAACCCATTAAAACAACCGAAAATATAACAGAATATACATTGTGGTCCTGTGTTTAACTCAAGTTGATGCTTATCTTTTGTTCTCTCTGGTCTTGGTCCTCCAGGGGAGCATGGACAATATGAGCGTGGTGCTGGTGTGTTTACCTGGTGCTCCCAAGGTCTCTGAGGAGGCCGTGAGGAAAGAAGAGGAACTGGATAAGTACATAGAGAAAAGGGTTGAAGGTAAGGAAGACCCAGGAGGATATATCAGTCTGAGGCTGAATACGCACAGTGACAGTACACCTGAACTTGACTTTATTTATCTCCTATAAACTTAACGTGTGTGTGTGTGTGTGTGTGTGTGTGTGTGTGTGTGTGTGTGTGTGTGTGTGTGTGTGTGTGTGTGTGTGTGTGTGTGTGTGTGTGTGTGTGTGTGTGTGTGTGTGTGTGTGTGTGTGTATAGAGCTGCTGGGGAGCGGAGGGAAGGATGGAGTCGCTGACCTGGGGACTGTTTTGAGGAGCTTTCACACTGAGAACATCCCCAACCTCCCGCCCGGTGGAGGCCTGGCCAGCAAGTAAGTAATACAGCATGGAATCAGTGTTGATTTTTTACGGCACATTTTAATTTAGTTTTAATCATAGTCTTTTGAATAAAATTCCAATTTAGTTTTAGTCATCTGAAATGTTTTACTGTTAGTCTAGTTGACTAAATATCATACGATTATAGTTAATCTACTTAATCTACAGTTGATTTGCCCTACAGGAATTGAATCCAGTTCCTAAAGGATCCCAACCCTGAGCGTATACGTGTAGGACAAATATTGTATGTGTCATCCAAGCAGTGATTGTGTGTGGTTGGTGTGTTCACAGACGCAGTGTGATCGAGGCCGTGTACAACAAGCTGAACCCCACAGAGAAGAGGACATGAGGATCAGTTTTAATTAGCTGGGTACCCCCTAGAACGCCCTCATTAAGGACCCCCACCACAATCAAATACTAGCATATACACCTGACCTGACCTGTCTTGCCCTCATTGGTCTGTTGTCCAATCAGAGGCTAAGTAATATTCATGCATACCAGGTGTTTATGTTTGTTTGATGAGACTTTGATTGTTGGTTGTGATCACACCATGCAAACGCTGTGCCCTGAGCCCCAGTTTTCTCCAGTTTTGTCTTTAAGTTTAATATTGGTCTAATAGTCTTTCTCCTTTTATTCAGATACACTGGAATGTGTAGACTCCCCTTTAATCCTAGTGGGGTGTTCTTTTGTATAAGTGTTGTAATCTTTTTCTTTATTGATTGATCTCTCTGACCCCTTGCCGCCCTCTTTCTTTTTTATGGACATACTGTAACAATAATGGAGCTTGAACAAAAACTAATTTCACAAACTGTTTTACACCTGTAAACATTGAACGTGACAATAAAGTTGATTCTAAGAAGTATACAGTTGCCTATATATGTGAAGATATGTGCTATTTTCCCTGAAGTGTTTACATTGTACTATTCTCAAAACATGAATCTTGTGAATTATGTATAAATCATTGTGTTCAATCACAAACAGTAACAAGTAAACAGTTATATAAGTGCAGGAGTCAAACAGATTGAGATTTCATAGACATAGTGGTGTAGAAAGGGTCATATTAACCTAACTATAGTCTCTTTTCTTACTTTGTTTAATATACTGGTGCAGTGCATAATGGGGCATAATGATAACTTGAACAGCAATGGAGAAAGACATCATTAATCAAGGTATATGCACGGTGAAAACACATGTAGGCTACAGTTAGACATTCCTATTAAGACAATGCTGGATGCTGGATGCACTACCTTCCATTGGTCTGTAAATGGCAGTAGTTGAGGTAAGAATCATGGTAGCTCCAGTCCATCAGATTCATGGTGTAGCTGTCCCAGAGATGGGTTGAAATCAACAAAATATTTGTTTTAGTATATCACTAATGAACAGCATCACTAGCAAGTCAATGGTACTAACCTAACCTGTGCATTCTATAAAAGACAGTAAAAGGAAATATTGAATAGATATATCCAGCAGTGACAAAGGCAGAAACAAACCACTCATCGAACTTGTCCACAGTTTTCAAGTACATGTGTTGTTGGATAACCACATGTTTTCATCCACCAAATCCAGGGCTGCGTGTGCAATGAACTGGTTCAGGTGACGATGGTCATCCTGTTAACAAACAAATAATGTCAAAGTCACTGACATTTCGGACCAATTGCCTAGGCTCAATTTGGCAGCAATAGAGTACGCAGTGATGAAAGAAGTACTCACATGTACTCAAGTAAAAGTATCAATACTGCAATGTAGACATAACATTTTGGCATCAAAATGTACTTAAAGAACCAAAAGTAGAACATACTCCTTATGCAGAATGTCCCATTTCACAACTTTTCAAATTGTATAAAAATAATTTGAAAATAGCAGATCTCTACAAGCCCACAATGCGAGCTTGAAGATCGGCTTTTTTCAAATCGCCAAAATGTATATAAGGCTGAAGTGGTTAATGTATGTTTTGTAATAATAGTAAAAATCTACAAAGTAATGCTCAACAGAGCACAATTTCACTGTGGACAAACCTGATATCAGATCTGAAAGACCTGCTGACTTGATGATGCAGGGGGGTCAGGTTAATACTTTGACAGGGGCCATTTTCGAATTGCAGCATCCTGGAGGTGTATCTTTGGGGCAGTTTTGAAAGTGAGTAGGGTTTTACAGTTATACTCCTTTACTCTTTTTGGTAGAGCATTCCACATGTGTGTTGAATAGCATGAGAACGAGTTAATTCCCTTTGTGGAGACAAATCTGGGTTGAACATGATCCGTGGAGCTGCCTCTGGTGTATTTTCACAAATACAGGGGGGATCCCAATGTTGTGTCGAATCTTGTAGACCAGGCCCATAGCAAGTTGCTGTACTGAGCACCTATATACGAATAAAATAGCCGATCTACAAGCTCACAACGCGTTGCAGCTATTTTCAAAGAAAATGAGAAACAAGGCCAAATAAGAAACTACACTTTGGAAATAAGCTAAAAAAAACGCAACCGCCAATATTTTTTACAAGCAACTCGCTTATAATAAGTAATAAATAAATAAAGTAATAAATTGTGCGAGAACCACAACGATATACAGCCCGATTTCACGAGAGGAACTTGTGCAATGTGAAATGCTTAACGATCTGTTTACTCGCCGACCATTTCAAATGTCGGGCAGTGTGTAGGGGCCCAGATAGCAAACATGTCTGGGGGAACACATCAGCATGTCAACTGAAACTACAGCTGATTGCGGCCTCTGACTGAGGCTAATCACATTGGGCCTCATGCAGCAATAAGTTCCTAATGTTTCCTCTTACATTTCTTCCTAAGTGAATTCCTAAGAGAAGTTGAGTCAGATTCATGAAACGTTCTTAAAAGGCAGAATTGTTCGTAACTATATTCTTGATGATGATGAATCCCAATCCTCGTAACTTGAAGGGGTGTGCCAGTTCATCCTAATTACCATAGGCGCCCCACCAATCCCCATATAAGGCATGACTGCATGGCTCTGCCTGCAGTCACACCTGTGTGTGATTGCTGCTCACAGAAATCACAGGAAATCACACAGAAATAAAGTTGAGAGAATGAAGTAAAGAATACCTAAACTAAAGTCTAAAGATGGTTGAACGCCAGATTCCAAACATAAAAATAAATAAATCAATAGTTCTGTGGAGGTACTTCTGAAGTGATCAGCAAATTACTTTATTTAATTAAAGAATGTATTTTATTATTTCTCTCACATTAATCAACATATCACCACTAGACATCAATGTAAATTTGCTGAAATTAGCATGTTATCCATATTTCATGTTCAGGAGTAGCGTTAGTAGTGGATATAAAACATTTTATTACTGAAAGCTGGTGGGTGGATATGGAGGGTCTTTAAGGTAGCAGCTTCCTTGGTATGTAATGGGGTGGAAATAGGGGTGTGGTGGGTGATATGGTGGTGCAAGGAGGGGTGTAGGGGGCTGTGTGGGGGGTATGGGGATGGGTGTGACGGGTGGGTATAGGGGGGCTTTCAGGTAGGAAGGGGACAGGAAAATGGGGGTGTGGCGAATGTCCCTCAAGGACCCCTGGGGGTCCCCAGACCACACTTTTGAGAACCTTTTTTGCTCTAAAATATTATTGTAATTTAAATCCTATATTATTCAACTGTAGAATTGAAGAAACTTCGAGAATTCATTATTGTTGCACAAACATGTCACACTTAAGAACTCAAAGGCCACTCTAAGAGTGCTCTTCGGTGTGTATAGATTCTGTTCTTACCTGAGAACAGATGAACTAAGAAAACATTGGAGTATACCAAAATCTTCTTAAAAACTTCTTAAGTGGGTCTAAGAAAAAATGTCCTCTTAAGAAACTGTGCGTAGATTCTGTTCTTACCTAAGAACAGATCACAGCTAAGAAAACATTGGAGTATACCAAAATCTTCTTAAAAACGTCTTAAATGGGTTTAAGAAGATATTTGAATGGTTGCTGCATGAGGCCCATTGTCATTACTTTGAAAGGGGAGTTGTGGGGATTCTCTATGTGCTCAACCACCATGGCGATTAGAGTTGAATTCATTCCGTTCTTGGGGATTATTTATTTTAGGAGCAGGTCCAATCTCAAGGTATTACAGTATTTCCACAGTGTAAATGGCTGACATTTTGAGTGGGAGTGATTGAATATGATGTAATATAAAATACAGAGGCCTTATTCGGAGGAGAGAAAGCAAGTCGACTTCCTGTGAAGTCCTGCAAACAAACCCAGAAGGGAAGACGTATCAGGCCTCAATGTAAAATAATAAAGTTTAACCACATTAAAACTGTTGTCCCTAGTTTGGGAATGTCATTTTCAAAAATAACAGACCTACAAGCTTGTGAGCTTGTAGATTGGCTATTTTCCAATAGCCAATGTATAAAATGGGGCTTAGGTTGGGCTAAGTGAAACTCCCAGACAACAGCTTATTTAACCTCTGATGATACCAATATGTAAAGTGACTTAGTACATTCACTCAAGTACTGTACTTAAGTACAATTTCTAGGTACTTTTACTTTCCAGGATTTACAATTTTGGATAATTTTACTTCTACTGACACAACATCTCAGAGACAAATGTTGCACTTTTACTCCACTACAATTATTTGAAAACTTTAGTTACTTTGGAAATTTTTAGTATTATTACAAAACATGGGCTACATCAACCACTTCAGGCCTATTTAAACTTTGGATATTTGAAAATAGACGATCTACAAGCTCAAAATGTGACGCGTTGTGAGCTTGTAGATCTGCCATTTTAGTAGTGGAGTAAATATTTAATATGAATAATTAAATAATAGAAAGAAACGTGCACAATTCACTTTGGAATACTGAAATAGTATGTTGGTCACTTGTCAGTGATGGGATTATCCACCCCACCCATGTTGATGGGTATTGATGAGGACACTCCCACGAGATGAGATCACCTTTGTCCCATCCCCTTTATAAGAGCATCTCCTTGCATTCAGTTTCTGTTGAACCCTGAGGAACACTATCTTGTCGAAAAGTTGGTTTCCTGTACCTTTTAATACATTTTTGTATCGAGCCTAACAGTGGTGTAAAGTAACTAAATACATTTACTCAAGTACTCTACTTAAGTACAATTTTGAGGTATTTTTTTTACTTTACTGGAGAATTTTCAGTATTTTCAGTACTTTTACTTCTACTCCACTACTGTACTTCTACTCCACTACATCTCAAAGGTAAATATTGTACTTTTACTCCACTACGATTATTTTAAAACACAAGTTACTTTGTAGATTTGGATTATTATCACAAAACATACATTAACCACTTAACCCTTTATACATTTCGGTCATTTGAAAATAGCTGATCTACAAGCTCGAGAGCTAGTAGATCAGCTATTTTCAAAATATTTTTATACATTTTATACATTTGAAAACTTGTGAAATGGGACATTCTTCATACTCTCTACTTCTGGTACTTTACTTACATTTTGATATTTTTACTTGCCACTGAGTATTTCTACATTGCAGTATTTATACTTTTACTTAAGTACAAAATGTAAGAGCTGTACTTTGACTTTTGGTATTTTAAAGGGATAGTTCACCCCAAAATGACTTTTTTTCTAGAGATTAGTCACCCCTTGGAGACTTGAATTCATGGATATTTTTTAGTTTTTGTCACATTCCTAAGCCAATAATTTGATTACCGGCAGCGGTTCCGGTAGGAGACACAAAGAGTCTCCTTTGTGTCTCCTGCCGGAACCGCAGTCGACCGGTCCACTGGTCATGAAATTATTGGCTTAGGATTGTGACAAAAAATAAATAAATACCACTCTGCCCCCTCTCCTCTCCTCTCTCTCTCTCCCTCCTCTGATCTCCCTGCAGCTGTTGACAGTAATGGGTTGGGGCCTACCAACGACGGAGAAGCACAGCGCCCATGGCGATGGCAACGGGCTGCGCTACGGCCTGAGCTCCATGCAGGGCTGGAGGCCGGATATGGAGGACGCCCACACGGCCGTTGTGGGACTCCCCCACGGACTCACTGACTGGTCCTTCTTTGCCGTGTACGACGGCCACGCCGGCTCCCGGGTGGCCAACTACTGCTCCGGCCACCTGCTGGAGCACATCTTGTCCGGGGGGAGCGACTTCGGCTCGGGGGGCGCCGGCACCGTGGAGGGCGTGAAGGACGGCATCCGGTCGGGCTTCCTGAAGATCGACGAGTTCATGCGGAGCTTCTCGGACCCACAGCAGGGCCTGGAGGACGGCAGCGGCTCCACGGCGGTCGGCGTGCTGCTCAGCCCCAGCCACCTCTACTTCATGAACTGCGGCGACTCGCGGGCCGTGCTGAGCCGAGACAGCCGGGTGGGCTTCTTCACCGAGGACCACAAGCCCTACAACGAGAAGGAGAAGGAGCGCATCCAGAACGCCGGCGGCTGGGTCCAGGGCAATCGGGTCAACGGCTACCTGACCGTGTCCCGGGCCCTGGGGGACTACCACTACAAGCGTGTGGACGGCAAGGGCCCCACGGAGCAGCCGGTGAGCCCCGAGCCCGAGGTGTGCGTGATGGAGCGCGAGGCCGAGGGCGATGAGTTTGTGGTGCTGGCGTGCGACGGCATCTATGACGTGATGTCCAACGAGGAGCTGCGCGAGTTCGTGCACTCGAGGCTACAGCTGTACGACGACCTGGAGAAAGTCTGCAACGCGGTGGTGGACACGTGCTTCTACAAGGTAGAGAATAATGTACACATGTTGTTTTAACCCATTAAAACAACCGAAAATATAACAGAATATACATTGTGGTCCTGTGTTTAACTCAAGTTGATGCTTATCTTTTGTTCTCTCTGGTCTTGGTCCTCCAGGGGAGCATGGACAATATGAGCGTGGTGCTGGTGTGTTTACCTGGTGCTCCCAAGGTCTCTGAGGAGGCCGTGAGGAAAGAAGAGGAACTGGATAAGTACATAGAGAAACGGGTTGAAGGTAAGGAAGACCCAGGAGGATATATCAGTCTGAGGCTGAATACGCACAGTGACAGTACACCTGAACTTGACTTTATTTATCTCCTATAAACTTAACGTGTGTGTGTGTGTGTGTGTGTGTGTGTGTGTGTGTGTGTGTGTGTGTGTGTGTGTGTGTGTGTGTGTGTGTGTGTGTGTGTGTGTGTGTGTGTGTGTGTGTGTGTGTGTATAGAGCTGCTGGGGAGCGGAGGGAAGGATGGAGTCCTTGACCTGGGGACTGTTTTGAGGAGCTTTCACACTGAGAACATCCCCAACCTCCCGCCCGGTGGAGGCCTGGCCAGCAAGTAAGTAATACAGCATGGAATCAGTGTTGATTTTTTACGGCACATTTTAATTTAGTTTTAATCATAGTCTTTTGAATAAAATTCCAATTTAGTTTTAGTCATATTTTAGTCATCTGAAATGTTTTACTGTTAGTCTAGTTGACTAAATATCATACGATTATAGTTAATCTACTTCATCTACAGTTGATTTGCCCTACAGGAATTGAATCCAGTTCCTAAAAGATCCAAACCCTGAGCGTATACACGTAGGACAAATATTGTATGAGAAAAGGTCTGTCGGATTAACGCATGCCTCCCTTCACAGACGCAGTGTGATCGAGGCCGTGTACAACAAGCTGAACCCCACAGAGAAGAGGACATGAGGATCAGTTTTATTTAGCTGGGTACCCCCTAGAACGCCCTCAAGGACCCCCACCACAATCAAATACTAGCAAATACACCTGACCTGTCTTGCCCTCATTGGTCTGTTGTCCAATCAGAGGCTAAGTAATATTCATGCATACCAGGTGTTTATGCTTGTTTGATGAGACTTTGATTGTTGATTGTGATCACACCATGCAAACGCTGTGCCCTGAGCCACAGTTTTCTCCAGTTTTGTCTTTAAGTTTAATATTGGTCTAATAGTCTTTCTCCTTTTATTCAGATACACTGGAATGTGTAGACTCCCCTTTAATCCTAATGGGGTGTTCTTTTGTATAAGTGTTGTAATCTTTTTCTTTATTGATTGATCTCTCTGACCCCTTGCCGCCCTCTTTCTTTTTTATGGACATACTGTAACAATAATGGAGCTTGAACAAAAACTAATTTCACAAACTGTTTTACACCTGTAAACATTGAACGTGACAATAAAGTTGATTCTAAGAAGTATACAGTTGCCTATATATGTGAAGATATGTGCTATTTTCCCTGAAGTGTTTACATTGTACTATTCTCAAAACATGAATCTTGTGAATTATGTATAAATCATTGTGTTCAATCACAAACAGTAACAAGTAAACAGTTATATAAGTGCAGGAGTCAAACAGATTGAGATTTCATAGACATAGTGGTGTAGAAAGGGTCATATTAACCTAACTATAGTCTCTTTTCTTACTTTGTTTAATATACTGGTGCAGTGCATAATGGGGCATAATGATAACTTGAACAGCAATGGAGAAAGACATCATTAATCAAGGTATATGCACGGTGAAAACACATGTAGGCTACAGTTAGACATTCCTATTAAGACAATGCCGGATGCTGGATGCATTACCTTCCATTGGTCTGTAAATGGCAGTAGTTGAGGTAAGAATCATGGTAGCTCCAGTCCATCAGATTCATGGTGTAGCTGTCCCAGAGATGGGTTGAAATCAACAAAATATTTGTTTTAGTATATCACTAATGAACAGCATCACTAGCAAGTCAATGGTACTAACCTAACCTGTGCATTCTATAAAAGACAGTAAAAGGAAATATTGAATAGATATATCCAGCAGTGACAAAGGCAGAAACAAACCACTCATCGAACTTGTCCACAGTTTTCAAGTACATGTGTTGTTGGATAACCACATGTTTTCATCCACCAAATCCAGGGCTGCGTGTGCAATGAACTGGTTCAGGTGACGACAGGGCCGTGTTAATGTCAAAATGCGCACTAGGCAACGGACAGTTTTCGGGCCCCCCCCCAGCGCACATGCACGCGCGCGCAGCGCGCGTGCATGTGCGCGACCCATGCGCGCGCGCGCGAAATTTTGCGGTTATTTCGCGGATTGTGGCCGTTTTTGGGCGTTTCTTTGTTACTTTATTTCGGTTTTAGGGTTAGGGTTAGGTTAGGCTTATGTTATTTAATTTAAAAAAAAAAAAAAAAAAAACTTTTTAATTTTTTTTATTTTTTTTTGGGGGGGCATTTTTCGGCCCCCCCCCCGACAAGACATAGGCATGTGCCTACATTGCCTGTGCATAAACACGGCCCTGGGTGACGATGGTCATCCTGTTAACAAACAAATAATGTCAAAGTCACTGACATTTCGGACCAATTGCCTAGGCTCAATTTGGCAGCAATAGAGTACGCAGTGATGAAAGAAGTACTCACATGTACTCAAGTAAAAGTATCAATACTGCAATGTAGACATAACATTTTGGCATCAAAATGTACTTAAAGTACCAAAAGTAGAACATACTCCTTATGCAGAATGTCCCATTTCACAACTTTTCAAATTGTATAAAAATAATTTGAAAATAGTAGATCTCTACAAGCCCACAATGCGAGCTTGAAGATCGGCTTTTTTCAAATCGCCAAAATGTATATAAGGCTGAAGTGGTTAATGTATGTTTTGTAATAACAGTAAAAATCTACAAAGTAATGCTCAACAGAGCACAATTTCACTGTGGACAAACCTGATATCAGATCTGAAAGACCTGCTGACTTGATGATGCAGGGGGGTCAGGTTAATACTTTGACAGGGGCCATTTTCGAATTGCAGCATCCTGGAGGTGTATCTTTGGGGCAGTTTTGAAAGTGAGTAGGGTTTTACAGTTATACTCCTTTACTCTTTTTGGTAGAGCATTCCACATGTGTGTTGAATAGCATGAGAACGAGTTAATTCCCTTTGTGGAGACAAATCTGGGTTGAACATGATCCGTGGAGCTGCCTCTGGTGTATTTTCACAAATACAGGGGGGATCCCAATGTTGTGTCGAATCTTGTAGACCAGGCCCATAGCAAGTTGCTGTACTGAGCACCTATATACGAATAAAATAGCCGATCTACAAGCTCACAACGCGTTGCAGCTATTTTCAAAGAAAATAAACAACATTGAGAAACAAGGCCAAATAAGAAACTACACTTTGGAAATAAGCTAAAAAAAACGCAACCGCCAATATTTTTTACAAGCAACTCGCTTATAATAAGTAATAAATAAATAAAGTAATAAATCGTGCGAGAACCACAACGATATACAGCCCGATTTCACGAGAGAAACTTGTGCAATGTGAAATGCTTAACGATCTGTTTACTCGCCGACCATTTCAAATGTCGGGCAGTGTGTAGGGGCCCAGATAGCAAACATGTCTGGGGGAACACATCAGCATGTCAACTGAAACTACAGCTGATTGCGGCCTCTGACTGAGGCTAATCACATTGGGCCTCATGCAGCAATAAGTTCCTAATGTTTCCTCTTACATTTCTTCCTAAGTGAATTCCTAAGAGAAGTCGAGTCAGATTCATGAAACGTTCTTAAAAGGCAGAATTGTTCGTAACTATATTCTTGATGATGATGAGTCCCAATCCTCGTAACTTGAAGGGGTGTGCCAGTTCATCCTAATTACCATAGGGAGGCGCCCCACCAATCCCCATATAAGGCATGACTGCATGGCTCTGCCTGCAGTCACACCTGTGTGTGCTTGCTGCTCACAGAAATCACAGGAAATCACACAGAAATAAAGTTGAGAGAATGAAGTAAAGAATACCTAAACTAAAGTCTAAAGATGGTTGAACGCCAGATTCCAAACATAAAAATAAATAAATCAATAGTTCTGTGGAGGTACTTCTGAAGTGATCAGCAAATTACTTTATTTAATTAAAGAATGTATTTTATTATTTCTCTCACATTAATCAACATATCACCACTAGACATCAATGTAAATTTGCTGAAATAAGCATGTTATCCATATTTCATGTTCAGGAGTAGCGTTAGTAGTGGATATAAAACATTTTATTACTGAAAGCTGCTGGGTGGATATGGAGGGTCTTTAAGATAGCAGCTTGCTTGGTATGTAATGGGGTGGAAATAGGGGTGTGGTGGGTGATATGGTGGTGCAAGGAGGGGTGTAGGGGGCTGTGTGGGGGGTATGGGGATGGGTGTGACGGGTGGGTATAGGGGGGCTTTCAGGTAGGAAGGGGACAGGAAAATGGGGGTGTGGAGAATGTCCCTCAAGGACCCCTGGGGGTCCCCGGACCACACTTTTGAGAACCTTTTTTGCTCTAAAATATTATTGTAATTTAAATCCTATATTATTCAACTGTAGAATTGAAGAAACTTTGAGAATTCATTATTGTTGCACAAACATGTCACACTTAAGAACTCAAAGGCCACTCTAAGAGTGCTCTTCGGTGTGTATAGATTCTGTTCTTACCTGAGAACAGATGAACTAAGAAAACATACCAAAATCTTCTTAAAAACTTCTTAAGTGGGTCTAAGAAAAAATGTCCTCTTAAGAAAGTGTGCGTAGATTCTGTTCTTACCTAAGAACAGATCACGGCTAAGAAAACATTGGAGTATACCAAAATCTTCTTAAAAACGTCTTAAATGGGTTTAAGAAGACATTTGAATGGTTGCTGCATGAGGCCCATTGTCATTACTTTGAAAGGGGAGTTGTGGGGACTCTCTATGTGCTCAACCACCATGGCGATTAGAGTTGAATTCATTCCGTTCTTGGGGGTTATTTATTTTAGGAGCAGGTCCAATCTCAAGGTATTACAGTATTTCCACAGTGTAAATGGCTGACATTTTGAGTGGGAGTGATTGAATATGATGTAATATAAAATACAGAGGCCTTATTCGGAGGAGAGAAAGCAAGTCGACTTCCTGTGAAGTCCTGCAAACAAACCCAGAAGGGAAGACGTATCAGGCCTCAATGTAAAATAATAAAGTTTGACCACATTAAAACTGTTGTCCCTAGTTTGGGAATGTCATTTTCAAAAATAACAGACCTACAAGCTTGTGAGCTTGTAGATTGGCTATTTTCCAATAGCCAATGTATAAAATGGGGCTTAAGTTGGGCTAAGTGAAACTCCCAGACAACAGCTTATTTAACCTCTGATGATACCAATATGTAAAGTGACTAAGTACATTCACTCAAGTACTGTACTTAAGTACAATTTCTAGGTACTTTTACTTTCCAGGATTTACAATTTTGGATAATTTTACTTCTACTGACACTACATCTCAGAGACAAATGTTGCACTTTTACTCCACTACAATTATTTGAAAACTTTAGTTACTAGTTACTTTGGAAATTTTGATTATTATTACAAAACATGGGCTACATCAACCACTTCAGGCCTATTTAAACTTTGGATATTTGAAAATAGACGATCTACAAGCTCAAAATGTGACGCGTTGTGAGCTTGTAGATCTGCCATTTTAGTAGTGGAGTAAATATTTAATATGAATAATTAAATAATAGAAAGAAACGTGCACAATTCACTTTGGAATACTGAAATAGTATGTTGGTCACTTGTCAGTGATGGGATTATCCACCCCACCCATGCTGATGGGTATTGATGAGGACACTCCCACGAGATGAGATCACCTTTGTCCCATCCCCTTTATAAGAGCATCTCCTTGCATTCAGTTTCTGTTGAACCCTGAGGAACACTATCTTGTCGAAAAGTTGGTTTCCTGTACCTTTTAATACATTTTTGTATCGAGCCTAACAGTGGTGTAAAGTAACTAAATACATTTACTCAAGTACTCTACTTAAGTACAATTTTGAGGTATTTTTTTTACTTTACTGGAGAATTTTCAGTATTTTCAGTACTTTTACTTCTACTCCACTACATCTCAAAGGTAAATATTGTACTTTTACTCCACTACGATTATTTTAAAACACAAGTTACTTTGTAGATTTGGATTATTATCACAAAACATACATTAACCACTTAACCCTTTATACATTTCGGTCATTTGAAAATAGCTGATCTACAAGCTCGAGAGCTAGTAGATCTGCTATTTTCAAAATATTTTTATACATTTTATACATTTGAAAACTTGTGAAATGGGACATTCTTCATACTCTCTACTTCTGGTACTTTACTTACATTTTGATATTTTTACTTGCCACTGAGTATTTCTACATTGCAGTATTTATACTTTTACTTAAGTACAAAATGTAAGAGCTGTACTTTGACTTTTGGTATTTTAAAGGGATAGTTCACCCCAAAATGACTTTTTTTCTAGAGATTAGTCACCCCTTGGAGACTTGAATTCATGGATATTTTTTAGTTTTTGTCACATTCCTAAGCCAATAATTTGATTACCGGCAGCGGTTCCGGTAGGAGACACAAAGAGTCTCCTTTGTGTCTCCTGCCGGAACCGCAGTCGACCGGTCCACTGGTCATGAAATTATTGGCTTAGGATTGTGACAAAAAATAAATAAATACCACTCTGCCCCCTCTCCTCTCCTCTCTCTCTCTCCTCTCCTCTCTCTCTCTCCCTCCTCTGATCTCCCTGCAGCTGTTGACAGTAATGGGTTGGGGCCTACCAACGACGGAGAAGCACAGCGCCCACGGCGATGGCAACGGGCTGCGCTACGGCCTGAGCTCCATGCAGGGCTGGAGGCCAGATATGGAGGACGCCCACACGGCCGTTGTGGGACTCCCCCACGGACTCCCTGACTGGTCCTTCTTTGCCGTGTACGACGGCCACGCCGGCTCCCGGGTGGCCAACTACTGCTCCGGCCACCTGCTGGAGCACATCTTGTCCGGGGGGAGCGACTTCGGCTCGGGGGGCGCCGGCACCGTGGAGGAGGGCGTGAAGGACGGCATCCGGTCGGGCTTCCTGAAGATCGACGAGTTCATGCGGAGCTTCTCGGACCCACAGCAGGGCCTGGAGGACGGCAGCGGCTCCACGGCGGTCGGCGTGCTGCTCAGCCCCAGCCACCTCTACTTCATGAACTGCGGCGACTCGCGGGCCGTGCTGAGCCGAGACAGCCGGGTGGGCTTCTTCACCGAGGACCACAAGCCCTACAACGAGAAGGAGAAGGAGCGCATCCAGAACGCCGGCGGCTGGGTCCAGGGCAATCGGGTCAACGGCTACCTGACCGTGTCCCGGGCCCTGGGGGACTACCACTACAAGGACGTGGACGGCAAGGGCCCCACGGAGCAGCCGGTGAGCCCCGAGCCCGAGGTGTGCGTGATGGAGCGCGAGGCCGAGGGCGATGAGTTTGTGGTGCTGGCGTGCGACGGCATCTATGACGTGATGTCCAACGAGGAGCTGCGCGAGTTCGTGCACTCGAGGCTACAGCTGTACGACGACCTGGAGAAAGTCTGCAACGCGGTGGTGGACACGTGCTTCTACAAGGTAGGGACTAATGTACACATGTTGTTTTAACCCATTAAAACAACCGAAAATATAACAGAATATACATTGTGGTCCTGTGTTTAACTCAAGTTGATGCTTATCTGTTGTTCTCTCTGGTCTTGGTCCTCCAGGGGAGCATGGACAATATGAGCGTGGTGCTGGTGTGTTTACCTGGTGCTCCCAAGGTCTCTGAGGAGGCCGTGAGGAAAGAAAAGGAACTGGATGAGTACATAGAGAAACGGGTTGAAGGTAAGGAAGACCCAGGAGGATATATCAGTCTGAGGCTGAATACGCACAGTGACAGTACACCTGAACTTGACTTTATTTATCTCCTATAAACTTAACGTGTGTGTGTGTGTGTGTGTGTGTGTGTGTGTGTGTGTGTGTGTGTGTGTGTGTGTGTGTGTGTGTGTGTGTGTGTGTGTATAGAGCTGCTGGGGAGCGGAGGGAAGGATGGAGTCCTTGACCTGGGGACTGTTTTGAGGAGCTTTCACACTGAGAACATCCCCAACCTCCCGCCCGGTGGAGGCCTGGCCAGCAAGTAAGTAATACAGCATGGAATCAGTGTTGATTTTTTACGGCACATTTTAATTTAGTTTTAATCATAGTCTTTTGAATAAAATTCCAATTTAGTTTTAGTCATATTTTAGTCATCTGAAATGTTTTACTGTTAGTCTAGTTGACTAAATATCATACGATTATAGTTAATCTACTTCATCTACAGTTGATTTGCCCTACAGGAATTGAATCCAGTTCCTAAAAGATCCAAACCCTGAGCGTATACATGTAGGACAAATATTGTATGAGAAAAGGTCTGTCGGATTAACGCATGCCTCCCTTCACAGACGCAGTGTGATCGAGGCCGTGTACAACAAGCTGAACCCCACAGAGAAGAGGACATGAGGATCAGTTTTATTTAGCTGGGTACCCCCTAGAACGCCCTCAAGGACCCCCACCACAATCAAATACTAGCAAATACACCTGACCTGTCTTGCCCTCATTGGTCTGTTGTCCAATCAGAGGCTAAGTAATATTCATGCATACCAGGTGTTTATGCTTGTTTGATGAGACTTTGATTGTTGATTGTGATCACACCATGCAAACGCTGTGCCCTGAGCCACAGTTTTCTCCAGTTTTGTCTTTAAGTTTAATATTGGTCTAATAGTCTTTCTCCTTTTATTCAGATACACTGGAATGTGTAGACTCCCCTTTAATCCTAATGGGGTGTTCTTTTGTATAAGTGTCGTAATCTTTTTCTTTATTGATTGATCTCTCTGACCCCTTGCCGCCCTCTTTCTTTTTTATGGACATACTGTAACAATAATGGAGCTTGAACAAAAACTAATTTCACAAACTGTTTTACACCTGTAAACATTGAACGTGACAATAAAGTTGATTCTAAGAAGTATACAGTTGCCTATATATGTGAAGATATGTGCTATTTTCCCTGAAGTGTTTACATTGTACTATTCTCAAAACATGAATCTTGTGAATTATGTATAAATCATTGTGTTCAATCACAAACAGTAACAAGTAAACAGTTATATAAGTGCAGGAGTCAAACAGATTGAGATTTCATAGACATAGTGGTGTAGAAAGGGTCATATTAACCTAACTATAGTCTCTTTTCTTACTTTGTTTAATATACTGGTGCAGTGCATAATGGGGCATAATGATAACTTGAACAGCAATGGAGAAAGACATCATTAATCAAGGTATATGCACGGTGAAAACACATGTAGGCTACAGTTAGACATTCCTATTAAGACAATGCCGGATGCTGGATGCATTACCTTCCATTGGTCTGTAAATGGCAGTAGTTGAGGTAAGAATCATGGTAGCTCCAGTCCATTAGATTCATGGTGTAGCTGTCCCAGAGATGGGTTGAAATCAACAAAATATTTGTTTTAGTATATCACTAATGAACAGCATCACTAGCAAGTCAATGGTACTAACCTAACCTGTGCATTCTATAAAAGACAGTAAAAGGAAATATTGAATAGATATATCCAGCAGTGACAAAGGCAGAAACAAACCACTCATCGAACTTGTCCACAGTTTTCAAGTACATGTGTTGTTGGATAACCACATGTTTTCATCCACCAAATCCAGGGCTGCGTGTGCAATGAACTGGTTCAGGTGACGATGGTCATCCTGTTAACAAACAAATAATGTCAAAGTCACTGACATTTCGGACCAATTGCCTAGGCTCAATTTGGCAGCAATAGAGTACGCAGTGATGAAAGAAGTACTCACATGTACTCAAGTAAAAGTATCAATACTGCAATGTAGACATAACATTTTGGCATCAAAATGTACTTAAAGTACCAAAAGTAGAACATACTCCTTATGCAGAATGTCCCATTTCACAACTTTTCAAATTGTATAAAAATAATTTGAAAATAGTAGATCTCTACAAGCCCACAATGCGAGCTTGAAGATCGGCTTTTTTCAAATCGCCAAAATGTATATAAGGCTGAAGTGGTTAATGTATGTTTTGTAATAACAGTAAAAATCTACAAAGTAATGCTCAACAGAGCACAATTTCACTGTGGACAAACCTGATATCAGATCTGAAAGACCTGCTGACTTGATGATGCAGGGGGGTCAGGTTAATACTTTGACAGGGGCCATTTTCGAATTGCAGCCTCCTGGAGGTGTATCTTTGGGGCAGTTTTGAAAGTGAGTAGGGTTTTACAGTTATACTCCTTTACTCTTTTTGGTAGAGCATTCCACATGTGTGTTGAATAGCATGAGAACGAGTTAATTCCCTTTGTGGAGACAAATCTGGGTTGAACATGATCCGTGGAGCTGCCTCTGGTGTATTTTCACAAATACAGGGGGGATCCCAATGTTGTGTCGAATCTTGTAGACCAGGCCCATAGCAAGTTGCTGTACTGAGCACCTATATACGAATAAAATAGCCGATCTACAAGCTCACAACGCGTTGCAGCTATTTTCAAAGAAAATAAACAACATTGAGAAACAAGGCCAAATAAGAAACTACACTTTGGAAATAAGCTAAAAAAAACGCAACCGCCAATATTTTTTACAAGCAACTCGCTTATAATAAGTAATAAATAAATAAAGTAATAAATCGTGCGAGAACCACAACGATATACAGCCCGATTTCACGAGAGAAACTTGTGCAATGTGAAATGCTTAACGATCTGTTTACTCGCCGACCATTTCAAATGTCGGGCAGTGTGTAGGGGCCCAGATAGCAAACATGTCTGGGGGAACACATCAGCATGTCAACTGAAACTACAGCTGATTGCGGCCTCTGACTGAGGCTAATCACATTGGGCCTCATGCAGCAATAAGTTCCTAATGTTTCCTCTTACATTTCTTCCTAAGTGAATTCCTAAGAGAAGTTGAGTCAGATTCATGAAACGTTCTTAAAAGGCAGAATTGTTCGTAACTATATTCTTGATGATGATGAATCCCAATCCTCGTAACTTGAAGGGGTGTGCCAGTTCATCCTAATTACCATAGGGAGGCGCCCCACCAATCCCCATATAAGGCATGACTGCATGGCTCTGCCTGCAGTCACACCTGTGTGTGATTGCTGCTCACAGAAATCACAGGAAATCACACAGAAATAAAGTTGAGAGAATGAAGTAAAGAATACCTAAACTAAAGTCTAAAGATGGTTGAACGCCAGATTCCAAACATAAAAATAAATAAATCAATAGTTCTGTGGAGGTACTTCTGAAGTGATCAGCAAATTACTTTATTTAATTAAAGAATGTATTTTATTATTTCTCTCACATTAAAGGGTTAGTTCAGATTTTTTTAGTATTTTCTGTAGGAAATACTTACCATTGATATAGTGGTTGCAAAGGTATTAATTGATTGCCCGAGTCCCGTGGTCAGAGTTATGGTCCGTTTCTGATAAATATGAATGTAGTTCCGGTAGATTAGTAGATTTGGTGGGGGCCGCTCATTAAAAATAAATACATTTAAAAAACTAGCGTCATTTGTATTGTTGACCTATTTCTACCATATAGAGCAGGTTTCGTTCAATTTCGACCCCTCTGTCACATGGTACTATTTTTTGTGTCATATATTTTGTGCGTGAGTAGGCTGCCGCGGTGCAGTGATTCTGGACACAAACATTAGTACCATGTGACAGAGGGGTCGAAATTGAACGAAACTTGCTCTATATGGTAGAAATAGGTCAACAATACAAATGACGTTAGTTTTTTTAATTTATTTATTTTTAATGAGCGGCCCCCACCAAATCTACTAATCTACCGGAACTACTTCATATTTATCAGAAAAGGACCATAACTCTGACCACGGGACTCGGGCAATCAATTAATACCTTTGCAACCACTACATTAATGGTAAGTATTTCCTACAGGAAATACTCAAAAAATCTGAACAAACCCTTTAATCAACATATCACCACTAGACATCAATGTAAATTTGCTGAAATTAGCATGTTATCCATATTTCATGTTCAGGAGTAGCGTTAGTAGTGGATATAAAATATTTTATTACTGAAAGCTGCTGGGTGGATATGGAGGGTCTTTAAGATAGCAGCTTGCTTGGTATGTAATGGGGTGCAAATAGGGGTGTGGTGGGTGATATGGTGGTGCAAGGAGGGGTGTAGGGGGCTGTGTGGGGGGTATGGGGATGGGTGTGACGGGTGGGTATAGGGGGGCTTTCAGGTAGGAAGGGGACAGGAAAATGGGGGTGTGGCGAATGTCGGGGATATGGGGGTGGGGGTATCGGGGGGGGGGCGATGAGGGTGGGTTGGGTGGGGGGTTATGGGACTTGGGCTTCAACTCAACCGGGTCCGTTTGGGTTAGATTGTAATTTCAGACCCGTTGAAAACTCTGAAGCAGTTGTTCTCAAACATTTTCATGTCAAGGACCCCCAAATTGACATGCATTTGGCTGCAGACAGACCCCCACCTGAAAAAATGTTCTGCTAGGGAAATGTTTTCAAGATGTATCAAAATGTTTCGAAAATAAGGAGGTTAAGAAAAAAATGTCCTATTAAGAAAGTGTGCATAGATTCTGTTCTTACCTAAGAACAGATCACAGCTAAGACAACATTGGAGTATACCAAAATATAAATATTCTTAAAAACGTGCTTCCACGTGCTACGTCCTACCAGGGAAACTCCCCCCTGTCAGGTGACAAGAAGGTCAGTTGGCTCTCATGCACTGAAGGAAGCATGAGCTCGGCCAGGTGGGGGACTGGTGTAGTGCTGGTGTAGGGCTGGTGTAGCGCCCAGGAAATTGGCACCGGGTGAAAAAAAATGGGTCACAAAAATCGCGGGATAAAAAAAACAAAAACGTCTAAGTGGGTTTAAGAAGAAATTTGAATGGTTGCTGCATGAGGCCCATTGTCATTACTTTGAAACGGGAGTTGTGGGGATTCTCTATGTGCTCAACCACCATGGCGATTAGAGTTGAATTCATTCCGTTCTTGGGGGTTATTTATTTTAGGAGCAGGTCCAATCTCAAGGTATTACAGTATTTCCACAGTGTAAATGGCTGACATTTTGAGTGGGAGTGATTGAATATGATGTATTATGTAATATAAAATACAGAGGCCTTATTCGGAGGAGAGAAAGCAAGTCGACTTCCTGTGAAGTCCTGCAAACAAACCCAGAAGGGAAGACGTATCAGGCCTCAATGTAAAATAATAAAGTTTGACCACATTAAAACTGTTGTCCCTAGTTTGGGAATGTCATTTTCAAAAATAACAGACCTACAAGCTTGTGAGCTTGTAGATTGGCTATTTTCTAATAGCCAATGTATAAAATGGGGCTTAAGTTGGACTAAGTGAAACTCCCAGACAACAGCTTATTTAACCTCTGATGATACCAATATGTAAAGTGCCTAAGTACATTCACTCAAGTACTGTACTTAAGTACAATTTCTAGGTACTTTTACTTTCCAGGATTTACAATTTTGGATCATTTTACTTCTACTGACACTACATCTCAGAGACAAATGTTGCACTTTTACTCCACTACAATTATTTGAAAACTTTAGTTACTAGTTACTTTGGAAATTTTGATTATTATTACAAAACATGAGCTACATGAACCACTTCAGGCCTATTTAAACTTTGGATATTTGAAAATAGACGATCTACAAGCTCAAAATGTGACGCGTTGTGAGCTTGTAGATCTGCTATTTTAGTAGTGGAGTAAATATTTAATATGAATAATGAAAAAATGGAAAGAAACGTGCACAATTCACTTTGGCATAGTGAAATAGTATGTTGGTGACTTGTCAGTGATGGGATTATCAACCCCACCCATGTTGATGGGTATTGATGAGGACACTCCCATGAGATGAGATCACCTTTGTCCCATCCCCTATATAAGAGCATCTCCTTGCATTCAGTTTCTGTTGAACCCTGAGGAACACTATCTTGTCGAAAAGTTGGTTTCCTGTACCTTTTAATACATTTTTGCATCGTGCCTAACAGTGGTGTAAAGTAACTAAATACATTTACTCAAGTACTCTACTTAAGTACAATTTTGAGGTATTTTTTTACTTTACTGGAGAATTTTCAGTATTTTCAGTACTTTTACTTCTACTCCACTACTTCTTCCACTTCCACTACTTCTACTCCACTACATCTCAAAGGTAAATATTGTACTTTTACTCCACTACGATTATTTTAAAACACAGGTTACTTTGTAGATTTTGATTATTATCACAAAACATACATTAACCACTTAACCCTTTATACATTTCGGTCATTTGAAAATAGCTGATCTACTAGCTCACAATGCGTCGCATTGTGAGCTAGTAGATCTGCTATTTATTTTCAAAATATTTTTATACATTTGAAAACTTGTGAAATGGGACATTCTTCATACTCTCTACTTCTGGTACTTTACTTACATTTTGATACCAATACTTTTGGACTTTTACTTGCAACTGAGTATTTCTACATTGCAGTATTTACACTTTTACTTTAAGTACAAAATGTAAGAGCTGTGCTAAGAGCTGTACTTTGACTTTTCAGAACCAGAATCAGAATCAGAATCAGGTTTATTGTCACATCACAGGTTTACAAGGTAAAAAAGTGGGTGAAATTCGTTTTTGTACAACACTCCCATCACAACGTTAAATTCCGTAGAAAGAAGAGTGGGGAGAGAGAAAAAAGAAGAGGGGTAGGGGGTTAAGTGGGAAGGAGATCAACAGAGAACAATAGAAGGCCAAAAACAAGTTATCTACATATTTACAAAGTACCTGAGATAAGAGACAAACTAAGGTGCCTGAGCATAGCAGCAATGTATGTATACTGTGCATGATATACTTATAGACGCTAAGGTGCTTAGAGAGAAAAAGAGCGCAATAATAAAAAATCAAAAAAAGTTTGTGCGTTATACATGGGGATTAAGGTGCAGAGGGTCAGTGCGTGTTCACCTAAGGGTGGACTGACCCTGGTATAGTATGACCCTGGTATAGACCCTGGTAAGTATTTTGGTACTTTAAAGGGATAGTTCACCCCAAAATGCCTTTTTTTCGAGCAATTAGTCACCCCTTGGAGACTTGAATTCTGTCGCTTTCCTAAGCCAATAATTTGATTACCGGCAGCGGTTCCGGTAGGAGACACAAAGAGTCTCCTTTGTGTCTCCTACCGGAACCGCAGTCGACCGGTCCACTGGTCATCAAATTTCATCAAATTTCATCAAATCTCTCTCCCTCCTCTGATCTCCCTGCAGCTGTAGACAGTAATGGGTCAGCTGCACAGTCAGAAGCACAGCGCCCACGGCGATGGCAACGGGCTGCGCTACGGCCTGAGCTCCATGCAGGGCTGGCGGCCAGATATGGAGGACGCCCACACGGCCGTTGTGGGACTCCCCCACGGACTCACTGACTGGTCCTTCTTTGCCGTGTACGACGGCCACGCCGGCTCCCGGGTGGCCAACTACTGCTCCGGCCACTTGCTGGAGCACATCTTGTCCGGGGGGAGCGACTTCGGCTCGGGGGGCGCCGGTACCGTGGAGGACGGCATCCGGTCGGGCTTCCTGAAGATCGACGAGTTCATGCGGAGCTTCTCGGACCCACAGCAGGGCCCGGAGGACCGCAGCGGCTCCACGGCGGTCGGCGTGCTGCTCAGCCCCAGCCACCTCTACTTCATGAACTGCGGCGACTCGCGGGCCGTGCTGAGCCGAGACAGCCGGGTGGGCTTCTCCACCGAGGACCACAAGCCCTACAACGAGAAGGAGAAGGAGCGCATCCAGAACGCCGGCGGCTGGGTCGAGGGCCATAGGGTCAACGGCTCCCTGGCCGTGTCCCGGGCCCTGGGGGACTACCACTACAAGCGTGTGGACGGCAAGGGCCCCACGGAGCAGCCGGTGAGCCCCGAGCCCGAGGTGTGCGTGATGGAGCGCGAGGCCGAGGCCGACGAGTTTGTGGTGCTGGCGTGCGACGGCATCTATGACGTGATGTCCAACGAGGAGCTGCGCGAGTTCGTGCACTCGAGGCTACAGCTGTACGACGACCTGGAGAAAGTCTGCAACGCGGTGGTGGACACGTGCCTGCACAAGGTAGGGAATGATGTACACATGTTGTTTTAACCCATTAAAACAACCGGGAACGCATCTTGTGTAACCACTTTAACCATTATTTTATACTTTGGCTGTTCAAAAATAGCAGATCTACAAGCTCATAGCGCGGCACCGAGTGCTGCTGGGATCATGTCTGTGTCGTTGTTGTTGACCACTTTGCCCCCTCTCCTCTCTCTCTCTCTCCCTCCTCTGATCTCCCTGCAGCTGTTTCCCCCAGAATAGGGATGCTGAGGGTTCAAGTGGTTAACAAAAGTGGCATTTTAAGTTTTAAGCATAATTGTGATTATGGCGATATCGCAATTATTTTTGCCACAATAATCGTCGTGACATGTCATTTTCATATCGTCCCATCCTTGGTTGTAACCCGGTGTTGTGCGGCGAAAATGGCAGAATATCAGTGGTGGAAAAAGTACTCCAAGGTTTTACTTAAGTAAAATTATCAATACTGCACTGTAGAAATACACTGTTTCTTGTAACAGAGTATTTCTACATTGCAGTATTGATACTTTAAGTACAATATTTGCCTCTGAGATGTAGTGGAGTCGAAGTAAAAGTACTGAACATTTGAAATACTCCAGTAAAGTAAAAAATACCTCAAAATTGCACTTAGTTACTTTACACCATTGCAGAAAATACATTGTGTCCTGTGTATAACTCAAGTTGATGCTTATCTTTTGTTCTCTCTCCAGGGGAGCAAGGACAATATGAGCGTGGTGCTGGTGTGTTTACCTGGTGCTCCCAAGGTCTCTGAGGAGGCCGTGAGGAAAGAAAAGGAACTGGATGAGTACATAGAGAAAAGGGTTGAAGGTAAGGAAGACCCAGGAGGATATATCAGTCTGAGGCTGAATACGCACAGTACACCTGAACTTGACTTTGTTTATCTCCAATAAACTTAACGCGTGTGTGTGTGTGTGTGTGTGTGTGTGTGTGTGTGTGTGTGTGTGTGTGTGTGTGTGTGTGTGTGTGTGTGTGTGTAGAGCTGCTGGGGAGCGGAGGGGAGGATGGAGTCCCTGACCTGGCGGACTTTGTGAGCAGCATTGACCCTGAGAACATCCCCAACCTCCCGCCCGGTGGAGGCCTGGCCAGCAAGTAAGTAATACAGCAGGAATCAGGGTTGATTTTGACTGCAAATTTTGATTTAGTTTTAATCATAGTCTTTTGAATGAAATTCCAATTTAGTTTTAGTCATATTTTAGTCATCTGAAATGTTTTACTGTTAGTCTAGTTGACTAAATATCATAGGATTATAGTTAATCTACTTAATCTACTGTTGATTTGCCCTACAGGAATTGAATCCAGTTCCTAAAGGATCCCAACCCTGAGCGTATACATGTAGGACAAATATTGTATGTGTCGTCCAAGCAGTGATTGTGTGTGGTTGGTGTGTTCACAGACGCAGTGTGATCGAGGCCGTGTACAACAAGCTGAACCCCCCCAGAGAAGAGGAAGGGGTGAGTGTGGATGTTGTCGACGGCGATCACCTGACTCACAAGGACATGAGGACCTAACTGCGTGCATTGTATGAGTGTGTACGTGCCTGTGTGTGCGTGTGCGTGCGCGTGTGTGTGTGAGTGAGTGAGTGACGGACGAACGGAGGAGGCGGGCCGAGAGAAGACGGAACAGGACAGAAGGTGGACACCAGAGACTGGTTGTCTTTCCCTTCGACGCCTGCCTGACACCTCTGCCCCCCCAAATAACCCCCGCCCACGTAACATACAGCACACGCTCGCACACACACACACACACACACACACACACACACACACACACACACACACACACACACACACACACAGTTCCCTCCTGGCGCCTGTGCACGATTGTGATTTGCCACACTCTCTTCTAGGGTGTTAAACCGCAAGGACAAGGACTTTTTGGTTCTACATGTTAAACGGCACGGTTTCTCTCAGCACGCACTCCCCCCGCCCCCATTTCCTGTGGGACCCTTAACTCAGAGAGTGTACATATGGGTCCATTTGGTTCCATTTGTACACTCTCGTAGTTACAGGCCCGTCCGTCAGGGTCCATTTGGTCCTAACTATCAGTTTTATTTAGCTGGGTACCCCCTAGAATGCTCTCAAGGAACACCACCACCCCCCCCCCCCCCCCCCCCCTAGAATGCTCTCAAGGAACACCACCACCCCCCCCCCCCCCCCCCCCCCTCATGTAAATTGGTCTGAAAACAGTCCGTCAGATTTGTTCCCCCACCCTACGTCACGTCTGGGAACAATTCCTCACGTTTTTCAGTTCTAACCAAAAAATAAAAATAAAAAAAAAACAAAAAAAAGTTTTTTTTAATTTTAATTTTTTTTAATTTTTTTTCTTATTTTTTTTTTTTTACTTTTTCCACACAGAACCAGGACATAACATGCATACAAACTGGCTCAATAGCGCCCCGTGCCAAACAGGACAATGTGGTATTGCAGGTGAAAGTGCTTTATAAGCCAGAGAGAAATTAGTTGGAATGAGTATATCTGAGCCTTGATTTAGGCTCAAACCTTTTGAAAAACGTTTGAGGGACATAAACAATATGATATCAAATATTATTATTATTTTTTAAATTCATGGTGTAGCTCCTTTAAACGGCACGGTTTCTCTCAGCACGCACTCCCCCCGCCCCCATTTCCTGTGGGACCCTTAACTCAGAGAGTGTACATATGGGTCCATTTGGTTCCATTTGTACACTCTCGTAGTTACAGGCCCGTCCGTCAGGGTCCATTTGGTCCTAACTATCAGTTTTATTTAGCTGGGTACCCCCTATAATGCTCTCAAGGAACACCACCCCCCCCCCCCCCCCCCCCCCCCTAGAATGCTCTCAAGGAACACCCCCCCCCCCCCCCCCCTAATTGGTGCAGTAAAACATATTGGTAACAATCACAGACGAGAACATTAGACACAAACAATGTTTTTAGATTTTTTTATTACATTTTTACATGTTTACATTGAAGTGAATGGGATTTACGGTTTCCTCTAGACCTTGTATTGTGAATTTGTACTTTCATGTTCTGTTGTTCTCATGTCTTACTAAATAAAGTACATCAATCAATCAAACTCTTGAACACACCATCACTTCGCAACCGCAGTACTAGCAGAGGGCGTTTGTGTAGTGTCTGACAATCAAATACTAGCATATACACCTGACCTGTCTTGCCCTCATTGGTCTGTTATCCAATAAGAGGCTAAGTAATATGCATGCATACCAGGTGTTTATGCTTGTTTGATGAGACTTTGATTGTTGGTTGTGATCACACCATTTAAACGCTGTGCCCTGAGCCCCAGTTTTCTCCAGTTTTGTTTTTAAGTTTAATATTGGTCTAATAGTCTTTCTCCTTTTATTCAGATATACTGGAATGTGTAGACGCCCCTTTAATCCTAATGGGGTGTTCTTTTGTATAAGTGTTGTTAATCTTAATATTAATTAATAATCTTTTATGGACATAACAAACAATGGAGCTTGCACAAAAACTAATTTCACAAACTGTTTTACACCTGTAAACATTGAATGTGACTATAAAGTTGATTCTAAGAATTATACAGTAGCCTATACATGTGAAGATATGTGCTATTTTGTGTTTTACATTATTCTCGAGACATGAATCTTGTGAATTATGTTTTCATTGTGTTCAATCACAAACAGTAACAAGTAAACAGTTCTATAAGTGCAGGAGTCAAAAGGATTGAGATGGACATTTATGTTTCTCATAAGGTTCATAGACTAATAGACATAGTGGTGTAGAAAGGGTCTTATTAACCTAACTGTAGTCCCTTTTCTTACTTTGTTAAAGGCATTGTAGGGAGTTCAGACATAATCAAAGAAAAAAACTGTTGTCAAACACCGCCCCTCCAGCAGTTCTTTTCCCCGACCACCAGGGGGTGACGCAGGAGGGAGTTTTTAAATGAGTCATGCCCAAAATAGGTTGCCTTATGCGGATACAATTCGCGGAAATGCCCGACCCTACGGTTCTCTGAATTTATATTTTTAAATAGGCTCTTTCATGATAAATTGACCACATATATGAAGCTAAACAACTAAATTCTATCCAAACGATTTTTTAAAAGTAAATTATGTGCCTCAAAAAAGAAGTTTGAGAGCGTTTTAAAACCGAAAGTAAAAAGTTGATACGGGCACGGACGCGCACGGACACGCACATGCGTGCGTTAATTTACGACCCGGACATAAACAACATGAACATAAACAGAAGGGAAAATACGGATTTCAGACAGAGGACTGTGTTTCAATGAAGGAAAACACCCCAGCATCATTATATAGTGGCTGATAGAGGGGAGAAAATGCAAAAAATATATATATACATATTTTTTAAATTTAGGCTTAATGTTCCCTACAATCCCTTTAAATATACTGGTGCAGTGCAGAATGGGGCATAATGATAATTTGAAGAACAGCAATGTTGAAAGACATCATTCATCAAGGTATGCAGAATGCACCAAAACACATGTACAGTTAGACATTCTTATTAAGACACGCAATGCTGGATGCACTACTTTCCATTGGTCTGTAGATGGCAGTAGTTGACAGGTAAGAATCATGGTAGCTCCAGTCCATCAGATTCATGGTGTAGGTAGCTGTCCCAGAGATAGGTTGAATTCAGGGGGTCATCGCCATGCTGGCTTGTGGTGGACATGTTTGTCAACATTCTATCTTTGCCATGGAGATAAAAATGAGTGGAAATGACCAGAAACACAAACCTTTTCAACTCAGAGTGCGCAAATGGAACCAAATGGGTCCATTTGTGCACTCTATTATTTTCAAAAGATTTTTATACAATTTACACATTTGAAAACTTGTGAAATGGGACATTCTGCATAATGAGTACTTTCTACTTTTCTACTTTAAGTATATTTTAATATTATAATATCATTATAATATATAATATATTATAATTCCGGACCTTTACGTGTAACAGAGTACTTCTGCATTGCAGTATTGATACTTTTACTTAAGTAAAAAATGTGAGCACTTTTTCCACCATTGATAGTGCCATCTACTGTTCTTTGCATTGTGGTCAGTTGAAGGGGTATATATCATGTAACCTCGCATCACCAGTCTTTCCACCTCGGAGGAAAGCCTGGTCTGCGTTCCAGAAGACAACATCCGGTCTAGAGCACGCCTACTGAAAAGAAAAAAGAAAAAAGAATCCTCTTTCCGGATTCTGCCCATCCGGTTTTGCGGTGCCGCTTTGTTTTGGTTCCCCAATCCCTATTTAAATGGAATAGAATTTCCCCGTGGGATAATACCGACGCTAAATAGTCTCCGGATAGTGCAAGCACATTTACATTTAAAAAATAAGCTAAACAATGCCGCATCAAGGATTTTTATTAGCACGGACCTATTTTGGGGTGAGACGTCTCTCCGGTTCTGCCCATCCGGCCACTTTTTCTTTTTTTTTACTTCCGCTCTCGACCGGATCATATACCCGAAAATGGAACGCTGCCCAGGCTATATATCATGTGACACCAATCACAGCAACATTGTAAACACCAGTTGAGCATGACAAACGAACAGAGGGAAGGAGCTCTTTGTGTGAGAGTCTCTCAAAATAATATAAATACAGATCAAAAGAACGGTAACTCCTGAAGAATCTGGGCAGAAGGCACACACGGTATGTCACTGACCATTTTGTTTTTCTGTACACATGATTGTTATTGCAATGTGTTATTTGTGTGTGATTATGCAGCCCTGAAACATGACCGTCATATCATGACAGTCATGGCGCAACTTGTTCCTGGTTTTTGAATTCTCTCCATTTTCTCCCGTACAGCTACATAAAGTTCAGATTTCAAATGTAAAGTGCTGACCCCACGGCCACGGATGTAACAAGTTAAAACGCCTGGGTCTAAGTACCCGTATCTTCCGTATCGTTCAATAAAAAGCATTTTAATGCGATCGGTGGCCATGTCTCCGTTTTTTTGCCATGCTTTCAACTACATGACCCTATCGGTTGAGAGGTGTACTGCACTCTGATACATTAGAAGTCCATCAGAAAATGTCCACCGATAAGATTAAAATGCTTTTTGTTGAACAATACGGAAGATACGGGTACTTAGACCCGGGTGTTTTAACGTGTTATATCCATGGCCGTGCGGTCAGCACTTTATATATGAAAGCTGAACGTTTATGTAGATGTACGGGGTGTAAATGGGAAAAAAAAATCAAAAACCAGGAACAAGTTGCGCCATGACGCTTGTGACAGACGAGCGTCATGTGAAACATGGATAGTGATTATGCAACTTGAAAATGGACATCATTTCATTGATGGACAATTCATGGGCATTTAAAAAGATTACAGCAAATGGATGCTAACAAGGACGTTTATATAATTTATTGTAGTTAAAAAAAAATACCAATACTCCAGTACATTTTCAATTCTGGACTCTTACTTGTTTTACATTGCTGTATTGATACTTTGACTTAAAACATTTGAGTACTTTTTCCACCACTGAACAGAGGTACTTTATTTTGCATTACAGGTGCTCAATGCATGTGAGAAGAACCTTCACAAGAATGGCACAATCGAAAACACGTGCTTGGTAGGGTAAGTGATATTTTTTGTTAAAAAGGTTAAAGTACTATAATCCGATAGTAATCATTGCTACAGAGCGTTTGTTCGGTCACAGGGGTCTCTCCAGCTCTTCAGTAAACAGAATATAGTACATTTCCAGGTAGGTGACAAAATTTAAGACAATCAGGTGAGGGCACTGAAAAATGCATTTTCTGTTTAAGAGCTGGAGAGACATGGGAGACTTCTTTGTACAATCAGAATATAGAGCTATTTAACACTTATTTTAACCAAAGTAAATCACTTACCCTACCTCAACTAACTGTAGCCTACATTCTGCCTTTTGTGTTGCATAGATGGCGTTCAGACCGACCGTCACCTGATCGAGGGACTGGAATCTGAAACCAGAGGGAAATGGTATCTCACAGATGGTGCTCACCAGCCTTTGACTCGATGATGGATCTCATCTCACCACAAACAGGTAAATATATTGTATAAACGAGAAAATGTGTTATTAGTGAGCAGACCTACACCAAGGAAGCAGATCTTATCCGCCCCACTGTGTGTATGCCACGGTGTGAGACAGGATTGTTGGACCCAAGCACAGAGGCAGAGCAGTCAATTCGAGCAGTCTAAATTCAAGGGTATTTATTAAGAAATGAACAGGAAACACAAGGACGCAACCTGGGAAACACTAAACTAATGACATGTAGATACAGAACTGGAACAGACATACTCAGAGATGACAACTAATAACCTGGCAAGGCACGCACACACTAACACAGGGCTTAAATAGACACAGGACTAAAAAAGACACAGGTGAACTCCATTTGCAATTACAGACAAGGTGAGACAAGACAGGTAGCAACAACTAGGTCAGACAGGAAGCACTAGGAAGAACACTACAAAATAAAGTATCCAACTGTGTGTGTGTGTGTGTGTGTGTGTGTGTGTGTGTGTGTGTGTGTGTGTGTGTGTGTGTGTGTGTGTGTGTGTGTGTGTGTGTGTGTGTGTGTGTGTGTGTGTGTGTGTGTGTGTGTGTGTGTGTGTGTGTGTGTGTTACACAGGCCAATGAAGTGGGAATCAGTGTCTGTATGGAAAAGGAAGGGCTGATCCGAAGTCTGAAAGATCTAATGGCAGACTGACACAGCCCGGTTCAACACCATTTACCACTTTTGTGATGTGTGGTATTTACAGGTATGTAAAGGTAGGATATTATGGACATTATAAACTGCCCACAAAAATATTGTATTTTTATATCATTTTTATCGTTGATTAGTCACCTTTACAACGAGGTACATGTTAGGATTTAAAGTTCAAACTGGAGCCACAAACCACCAGGAAACAAAGGGTTGCAATCAAATATCCAGATTATTTAGCCGAATAATGTATTAGTGTTGACATTGGGTTTTCATGATGATTGCCATGGTTCTAAACAAAGACACAAAGAAACAAATTATAATTAAACACATCTAAATATCCATTTAAATCAAATTCATCAATTCTTAAATATAATCCACATCACTAGCAGTAAAACACTGGAACTTACATTAAACCAAGTTCAACAGACTCATGACGTACATCAGCGATACACAGGCTGGCTGTCCATGTGTTTGGAGACAAAGGGAGAATGTGAATCCAGTCCTATTTTTATAGTGGGAGGAAGTGAGGTCAGTACTACCACAGGTATCACTGAACCATTCTGTTGTCTCCTTGTGAAGCGGAGGGGAATGAACCTGGTAGTCTCTCACAGTACAGCTTGTGAGGATCGTGGATTTGTGGAATGAGCAACACAGCTAAACGTGTGGGTAGCGCCCCCAAAAATTTGCCAAAATCCCCCAATATGCTTCTGTTGGTAATCGCTCTTGTTTTGAGCGACCTTCACCAGCTTCACTTGCCCCCTATTGCACAGGCCTTATCCTGAAGGGACAAACGTGGAATCTTTTCATGGGGGCAGTGTTGCTGCTTGGACACACGAGAGGTGTGGTGTTCCGTTATGCAGATTATGCATTATTTGGTGTCAGCCCTGGTACCATTTGCAGGCAGGTGTGTTCCAGTCACAGGTGTGTGACTGGCACCTGAGCATGGGTCCTTCAACTTTGACATCTGTCTGTGGTACCGTTGTGCAAATCTTGCCTGCAAATCTCTGAAGAAAACCGAGAACAGGTCTTCTTGGGTTGTTGTCTTCCTTTGACTTCACCAGTCTCATAGAACTTGGTCCTACGTTTGTAAATGGTACCAGGGCTGACATCAAATAATGCTGCATAACGGAACACCAGCTTCCACTTGACCCATTGCCACGGGCCTTATCCTGAAGGAACAAACATGGCATATTTCCATGGGACAATGTTGCCGCTTGAAGCATACACAAACCCAACAAAGTTGCAAAACCCATGCTCACACCTGCCAGCAGCTGTGGGCCAGTCACACACCTCTCAGCAGGTGTGTGCTGGCAGGTCCCTCAAAACAGACTGACCACACACGCACACACACATATATATTTTGTTTTGAATAGCACAAATAACGCATTATGCAAAAAGACTTTTATGTTTGTCACATAAGGCACATAGTGGTGTAGAATTGTCTTATTAACCTAACTGTAGTCCCTTTTCTTACTTTGTTTGATATACTGGTGCAGTGCAGAATGGAGCATAATGAAGAACTTGAAGAACAGCAATGGAGAAAGACATCATTCATCAAGGTATGCACCAAAACACATGTTAGACATTCCCATTAAGGCAATGCTGGATGCATTACCTTCCATTGGTCTGTAGATGGCAGTGGTTGACAGGTAAGGCACGTATGAATCATGGTAGCTCTAGTCCATCAGATTCATGGTGTAGCTGTCCCAGAGTAAATGTTTTGTGGCCACTACTACCCACACGTTTAGCTCCGTTGCTCATTCCACGAATGCGGTTGTGGGCAGTTTAGTTTGATTTAATTTGATTTAACAGCTAATCTTGTGCCAGATTAACCCCCACTGTGTAATTAATCTTTTACATCTTTTCAAACTTTTCTCAGCTCTCACCATGAAGGTTGATGACATCTCCCAGATGACAGGACTGCAGTTATAGGTCAACTCCTGAAAGAAGAACATCACAAATCACCTCTACTGGTCAGCATGCGTTTCATCCAGTGGAGAGGAAACCGTAAAGTGGACATCTCTTACCAACACACCTTTTTCAGTTTCTACTGACTGTTTGCTAGTTTTATTTTTTCAAAAAGCTTAGTTTTCTCTGATTTTAGTTTGCTAGTTTTGTAAAGCCTCATTTTTATTTCACTAAAACAGTTTTGTCCAATTCTAGTTTTCATTAGTTAGTTTCAGTTGACTATAACCCTGCCTCTACCTCCCTTCCACTGACAAATACAAGTGGCTGAAGCCTGGTGTGCCACTATTCAATAGCAACTCATGTCATTTAATTAGAATCGTAGTATATCAAATAGTTTCCCTGTCCCAGGTGTTAATCTATGACCCACTTTTTGATAACATCCTACTGGTTAAGGAATCATTCACATTAGACAAAGCAGGTTAGGGCAAGCAGGCTACAGCAGAGCTCCTCTTTCTCTTCCAATATGAGAAGAAAACTGTATTGGAATCATTAATCATTACAAGTTAATCTTTTAGCAAAACCTTTTTATTTGAACACATGAAATATATATATATATATATATATATATATATATATATATATATATATATATATATATATGGAACATCAACTACTCTACATTCTACCTTCCGTGTTGCATAGCATACATGGTGTTGACACCAGATACGAAACAAATACTGTCAAATACAAATACCCATTGAGACCTGAAGCCGATTCTACATGTCTCCTAAATCTCAACTGTATTCTGAAAAACGCATGTTTCTATATCAGTGGTGCTCAATCTTTTTCATGTCAAGGACCCCCAAAGTTATATGTTTTTGGCCGCGGACCCCCATCAAAATATTTTGCTCCAGGGACCCCCAGAAACAAAGATTTGAGTTAAAAATGTTCGCTTTAAAACAATATATATTCAAAGATGTGCACACATTTTCACGATTTTTCAAAAATAGCAGATCTACAAGCTCATATGAGCTTTTATATCTGCTATTTTTGAATAGCCCAAAGTGTAAAATAATGCTTTTTTAGCTCAAATCAAAAAATGACACAGTTCCAGGTCTTAATGGGTTAAGTGTGTGAATGCGCTCGCTATCTGACTGAAACGAGAGGGCAACAGTATCATGGTGCTGATAGTGCTGCTGACAATGTACAATGCGATTATCACAACATTATCATTTATCTGTGACGCTTTGTTATGTAACTCCTGTTACCATATCAAGTGATGTCAAAACGTCGTTTTTTCCCCTTCATTATCATTCCAGCTACTTTCACTGATCACAAATTCAGTTAGTTCATTCATTAGTTATTTTTCTCTTGCAGAAACAAACTGCAGAACAAAGACAAATGGCAAAAGTTAAAAAATAGGAAAAAAGTAGACAGTATGATATTTTAGCTAAAGGTTTTAATTTTAACCAAACAAAGGTTGCCAGGGCATATTCTAATCTGAGGATAAACCCATTTTGACATTATTAATCCTACAGTTGAATGCGACTATCAGACATTTGAAGACCCACTCCTCCAAAAATCGTGTTAGTGTGGCTAAGGGTTTTTAAGCTTACCCATGAAAAGCTTACTGATTTCTTCTTTCTTGCACTCTGCGCATCTTGAAAGCAATAGCAAAACATCTTTATAATCTTTCTAATATATATATTTATATATATAATATCTTTTGAACAATATGATCAGGGGGGGGGGGTGCGTGGTTTGGAGTCCAGCGCCTGTACGCTCCCAAATCACGCTCCAGTGGCTGCTGTGCTAGACTGGAAGAAAGTGAAACACAAACCACTACAATGAAAGAGGCTGAGACTGAGAGAGCCACAAGCGATAGCATTTAACATTAAAACAACGCCAATTCAATCAGAAACACTCACGTCAAAGTAGATTTAACCATTTATTGAAACAAATGGAATACAGTTAAGCTCGACTTAAGCAGTCCGTAGATTCTCGTCACGACGATGTCCATACAACTGGCCAAAAAAAGCGGACGTCGTCGCTTTGATTTTCTCGTGGTTTGGTTGAGCTCCAGTCATGTGCTCATGTCCCCATGTGTTCATATTGGCCAATTATATTAACCTGAATCTGATCCACTCAGATAAGTTTTGAACTCTTGGGCCCAGGGAATTTATTTGGTCTTGGGGAAAAAGACAAATCTCAAATACCCCATGAATCATTTTCATTGTCATGCAAATACTCAACATATGCAAATGATAACGTCTTAAAATGTTTATTGAATTTTATCAAATTATTTTGATTTTAAGGTATAGCATATATATATATATAACAGAGCTACATCTACATGTATGGTGACTTGAGAGTATATTGCAAATAATTCGCTGAAGCAGTGACAACTTAGAGATGAGGTGGGAAGCTATGCTTTACCTGCCAAAGGGAGGGTGAACTCAAGTAAACATTCACTACTTGAATTTCAAGTAGCTTCAAAATATCTTTGAATTGAATACAAATCACTTTTTCATCCTACTCCTATGTTATTGGTACAGATGCAGATACTAGTGTTTAATTTTGTAGCATTTATGGGTGTAACTTTTGTCAACATTAAGTCTAACCTCTCATAACCTGTTAATACATTTTAAGCAGCTAGTATAGTTTGCCTTCCTTAGGCCTCAAAAGCACCTGCCAAAGTGGCTGGTAGAGTTGACAAACTGAACCACTTTTAAAATGGTCTTCTAGTGGCTACTTCCCACCTCGTTGGAATTAAATTATGCAGTTACAAGTGCAAAGGCAACACAACACAACACAACATGACAGGATGACAAATGTTTAGGACTAACCAATTTTGAACATGCCAACTACTTTCAAATGAACTGGCTATTAAACAAACGAATAACCTCACAACTCGTGTTCCTGAACAAGAGAAGGCACTATAAGGGCATGAGGAACACAGTCTAGTAAAGCTAACAGCTACATTTAACCCCGTTCTCATTTTGGCCGACAAGAACCGGTGAAACATTTCACCACCATCCCACTTAGAAAAGTCTTATCTCCGACCTTGGGAAAAACAGGAACATCAAAATCCAACATATTTGTCAGCATAACAACAAAAATGCACACAATACAATTTTACCACAAAATAATTATCTCTAAAACTTTTTTCTTTCCATTTACAGTTAAATCTGGGCCATCAGTCATTTAGAAATGGGATTTATCCATTCAGTGATAGATGAAAAACATCTCTCCCAAATACTATGGATATAGTATATATACTATAGAAAAAATACTGTTGAACTGCATAAAAGGCCCTCTATGGTCCAATGTCAAACATCAGATGACCGAGATGAATACAACCAACTTAATGGCATTGAAGGAGACAGTTGAGTTGAAAAGTATCATTTCAAATATAACATTATCAACCATAATCTATTTAAAACCTGTTCTGAAAAAGACAGCTGGCATGAAAACTTGTAAAACATTTACATTGTAGAGGATGTAATTATCCAAGTCAAGTGTAATTAAATCTCTCTATAACATTTCTAATAAAATAAAACAAAAAAGATGAATCACCTGGGCCCAAGAGCAAACATGTCAGTATTTCTTACTGACATTACAGTAAATGTGTGTGGGAAATGTGAATCTGCCTACATTATAAGTGCTACATTTTAAAGTTAAAATTATGTGAACTACAACCAGTGGAAGATCATTTCCCCAATGGTTGTGCGGGATTGAAGCGTAAAGTCAAATAACGTGTGATGTTCACCTTGTTCACTTCAGCTAGGAGACTGGACAGTAAGGCGCGTACACTTCTGTGGTATTCTGCCACAGTCTCCTGCCAGTAAAGTAAAGTAAAACTCCAGTAAAGTAAAAATACCTCAACTTTTTTACTGTAGTACAGTACTTGAGTAAATGTGCTTACGGTAGTTACATTTTTCTTCTTTATCTTTTTCTCCCCACCGGCACCTTCGTTCACCACCTTCTCCTCTACCACCTCTATCATTTCCTCTTCCAGGTTTTTCTCTTTCTCTTTCTTTTTCTTCTTCTCCCCTTCTTTCCCAACATCCTCCTCCGCAGTCTCCTGCCTGTGGGTGACTTCTGGAGAGGGGAAAGAGGAGAAAGAAAGGCAGAAATAAAGTAAAGTACTCAGGATAATAGTGTCAACAAAACTGCCTATGTAAATGTATCACACATACACAGAGTGATCCAAAAGAATATCAGCACAATACAGCTAATGTACACATTGATAACAATGGTCTGAATAGTTTTTTTCTGGCAATAGTATCAAATGGTCAATGGGGACAGTATCCTATTTTACTGGAATTTAACCTCTTAGAGATGGAAGACGAATGCCCCCGGCCGTCCCTCTTAATCATGGCCCCAGTTCAGATAATAAAACCCACAAAATAGAATGGTTTTAGCTTACCCAGTTTCGCCTTTTTAAGTTATCGATTTTTCGGTTTACCGCAAGAAGTGCTGCAATGCAGGGCATCTTCCAATCTGAGGATGAAACCATATTGACATTAATCATTACCAATCATTGCCAATTAAGTATTCAACCAATCAATCACAGACAGACACAAACAGAAACCCCTTACCTCATTGTGTTGTAATGCAACATGGCATGCCTCCATTTGCATTGTGACAAAATCAACACCCCTGTTGCAGTTGCCGTCCATCTGTATGGACAGGGTTTAGCGCACGCACATATTGGGTAAGATGAACGAGGAGGTTGTTAACATTCTGAGTCACATCTCCTATGTAAATGTATCACACACAGAGAGAGATCTAAACGAATATCATCACCTCTATCATTTCCTTTTCCAGGTTTTTCTCTTTCTTTTTCTTCTTCTTCTCCCCTTCTTTCACAACATGTATGGTCTGGGTTTATCCCTGTATTCACATACTGTGTAAGCCAAACGAGGTGGTCTGCAACATCCCTGGTCAAATCACCTACAGTATGTAAATGTATCACACACACAGAGCTCTAAAAGAATATATGCACAATACAGCTTGACTGTTAAGTATTCAATTAATCACAGACAGACAGACGGACACCCCTTACCTTCTCAAAGTATCTTCATCCAATATAGCACAATTCCATTTGCTCTGTGACAAATACAAGCCACTAAATATTCTATATATTTACCATATTCATGCCTTAAAAAATATTGTAATATTATTTCAGCCACCCATAAAGTTGACCTTACCTTCATCCTCTAATAATGATGCCGCTGCGGCCCAAACGCCTGGTAGTGTTCGGCCACTTCACGGAGGACATAATCGAGCACCTCGATAAGCCGATCGAGGAGCACGTTCATTATGTCGGCTTCTCCCTGGTTCCCGACAGCCAGGGGGCTTATCCTTGAGATATATTGTGGCAGTTGTTTGCTCAAATCCGTAACGTGTTTCTGCAAGTTCTTAACTTGATTCCAGCTTCTCAGATCCCCCTCGTCTTTCGATGGGAAAGAGGAGACAGAAAGAAAGAGGGAAAGATACAAGTTACTCAGGGTAATAGCATCAGCTACACCGCCAACTCATTTTAACCCATTAAAGCCTCTTTATCTTTTTCTCCCCACCGGCACCTTCGTTCACCACCTTCTCCTCTACCACCTCTATCATTTCCTCTTCTAGGTTTTTCTCTTTCTCTTTCTTTTTCTTCTTCTCCCCTTCTTTCACAACATCCTCCTCCACAGTCTCCTGCCTGTGGGTGAAAGAGGGGAAAGAGGAGAAAGAAAGGCAGAAATAAAGGAAAGTACTCAGGATAATAGTGTCAACAAAACTGCCTATGTAAATGTATCACACATACACAGAGTGATCCAAAAGAATATCAGCACAATACAGCTAATGTACACATTGATAACAATGGTCTGAATAGTTTTTTCTGGCAATAGTATCAAATGGTCAATGGGGACAGTATCCTATTTTACTGGAATTTAACCTCTTAGAGATGCAAGACGAATGCCCCCGGCCGTCCCTCTTAATCATGGCCCCAGTTCAGATAATAAAACCCACAAAATAGAATGGTTTTAGCTTACCCAGTTTCGCCTTTTTAAGTTATCGATTTTTCGGTTTACCGCAAGAAGTGCTGCAATGCAGGGCGTCTTCCAATCTGAGGATGAAACCATATTGACATTAATCATTACCAATCATTGCCAATTAAGTATTCAACCAATCAATCACAGACAGACACAAACAGAAACCCCTTACCTCATTGTGTTGTAATGCAACATGGCATGCCTCCATTTGCATTGTGACAAAATCAACACCCCTGTTGATCCCTCGCAGCAGCTCCACTGCGGATTGCAGTTGCCGTCCATCTGTATGGACAGGGTTTAGCGCACGCACATATTGGGTAAGATGAACGAGGAGGTTGTTAACATTCTGGGTCACATCTCCGTGTTGTAAATGTATCACACACAGAGAGAGATCTAAACGAATATCATCACCTCTATCATTTCCTTTTCCAGGTTTTTCTCTTTCTTTTTCTTCTTCTTCTCCCCTTCTTTCACAACATGTATGGTCTGGGTTTATCCCTGTATTCACATACTGTGTAAGCCAAACGAGGTGGTCTGCAACATCCCTGGTCAAATCACCTACTCACACACACAGAGCTCTAAAAGAATATATGCACAATACAGCTTGACTGTCAATTCAATATATTTTTTTGCAAACTGCTAATTAAGTATTCAATTAATCACAGACAGACAGACGGACACCCCTTACCTTCTCAAAGTATCTTCATGCAATATAGCACAATTCCATTTGCTCTGTGACAAATACAAGCCACTAAATATTCTATATATTTACCATATTCATGCCTTCAAAAATATTGTAATATTATTTCAGCCACCCATAAAGTTGACCTTACCTTCATCCTCTAATAATGATGCCGCTGCGGCCCAAACGCCTGGTAGTGTTCGGCCACTTCACGGAGGACATAATCGAGCACCTCGATAAGCCGATCGAGGAGCACGGTCATTATGTCGGCTTCTCCCTGGTTCCCGACAGCCAGGGGGCTTATCCTTGAGATGTATTGTGGCAGGCAGTTGTTTGCACAAATCCGTAACGTGTTTCTGCAAGTTCTTAACTTGATTCCAGCTTCTCAGATCCCCCTCGTCTTTCGATGGGAAAGAGGAGACAGAAAGAAAGAGGGAAAGATACAAGTTACTCAGGGTAATAGCATCAGCTAAACTGCCAACAAATTTTAACCCATTAAAGCCGGGAAAGCGTCATTTTAGATTTTAGCTACCGGTATGTATATAGCATCATACGTTTTTTTACACGGTTATATACAGTAGGTATTTCAGAATAGTTACAGGATCTTTGCCTTGTCTTGCGAAGATTAAAACTGATTATTAACTCTTTCACTGCCAGACTGGAACGTGTCGCACATACTCGCATGTGGGCCCGATGTGACCCCCGACCTCGAGGCAACATTGTACAAATTGATTTTGAAAGTTACCCATGAATAATAAATCGCCGCTGGTTTCTTCTTTCTTGAAGTGAACTATCCCTTTAAAATGGCTGCATTGGCAATGCAATCTGAAAGAGGTAAAAACACATGAAATCGTAAGCATTACATTTTCACCTCATTATACTCCCAGATGAATATTGCATATGGGTGTACATATAATAGTGGAGGGAGGGAGGTGGGTGGGTTGGGCAAGAGATGTATGCGTGCATGCATTATCCAATCAGGATGGAGAACTCAGTAGTTACTTTGTACATTTTTATTATTATTATTACAAAACATACATTAACCACTTCAGCCCCATTTCAACTTTGGCTATTTGAAAATAGCAGATGTACAAGCTCACAGCGACAAGGTGCGTTGTGAGCTTGTAGATCTGCTATTTTCAAAAGATTTTTTATAAATTGTAGACATATGATAACATTGTGAAATCAATGCGTACTTTTGGTATATTTTGATGCCAATACTTGTGTACTTTTTACTCAAGTAACATTTGATGACCGGACTTTTACTTTGTAGTGTTTTCTACATTGCAATCTTGATACTTTTACTCAAGTAAAAACATTTTGTACTATTTCCACCACAGTCAAAAAGGACTTACCGACGATTTGCATCGCCTGGTGCATGGTGGTAAGTGGAGCGAGCATCCTGCCGTAGATTGTGAACAGCAGGTACTTTACTTGATCCCTCACGAGAATTGCTTGATAGTGGCCGGTATTCAGGTTGTTGTGCAATGACCCATTGTACATTCTGCGATGCACTCCGATTATGATATTTGCACTGCATTTAACTCTGATGTAGGGCAGAAAGATTGATGTTATTTTCAAAATGAACATTTAGAGTTTTTCAACATAAAAAAAACAATTTTGGCAGTCAAACATAAACCTTAAAACAAATGATTGCCTCTTGAACATTTAGTTTCCCAACAATATACAAAGAAACAAAATCAATGTCGGCAGTCAAATACAAAATAATTGTTATTGCCTGTTGAGACCGTCATTAACCCTTCACATGGGTGCGTTCATTTCTCCACCTCATTGTGGACTTGTTATTATGGGTTAGGGTTTCACACTGTCCACGACGTGGAGTGTGGCATTGAATATTTTGCAATGCTCTCCTAAAATATTTTCAGATGAGCAGTCACTGATGAACATTTCACGTAGAGCACACTAGCAGAGGGTGTTTGGTGTGGTGTCTCACAATCAAATACTAGCATATACACCTGACCTGTCTTTCCCTCATTAGTCTGTTGTCCAATCAGAGGCTAAGCAATATGCATGCATACCAGGTGTTTATGCTTGTGTTTGATGGCAATATGCATGCATACCAGGTGTTAATGCTTGTGTTTGATGAGACTTTGATTGTTGATTGTGATCACACCATACAATTTCGAGTCCAGCGTCTGTACGCTCCCAAATCACGCTCCTGGATCTAGACTAGACTGACTGGACTGGATCTGGAAGAAAGCAAAACACAAAGCACTACAATGAAAGAGGCTGAGAACCACAAGCGATAGCATTTAACATTTAAAACAACGTGAAATGTAATCTGTGCGATGCAAAACATCCAGCCGCGATCGTCCATTAGTTCACAAAAAAAAACGTGTACGTGTACACAAACTTGTTAAATTCTGAAATACATCATGATGGTAGTACAGAACAAGCCCACTGTTTATTCATTTCATTCATTTACTTAAGAATCTAACCAGCGTGGTCATCATTCTCTCTAACAGCCTCTCTCTTCTCTGTAATTTTAACCGGGCTATTTGAGCCAGTTATCATAATAAAAACATATATGTTTTATAGTTGGCTGTAACTAAGCGATTACTTACCCCTGAACGAATAATCGATCATGACATAGTCCGTGGCCCGAAAGTCGTTGTCGTGGATTTCGTTACACTTCCTGATCGCTGTAAGGTGGGCCCCTGCAGTGCGGCTGTCATGCAAGATGACATTTCCCGCGGTGTTGTCCCCCCCAGTCGGTAGATTCTCGTCACGACGATGTCCATACACTGGCCAAAAAAAGCGGACGTCGTCGCTTTGATTTTCTCGTGGTTTGGTTGAGCTCCAGTCATGTGCTAAATAATATAAAAATAACATATTAAAGGACAACTTAGTTTTTTTACAACCAAGGTTTATGTTTTAGCTTGTGTAAAAGTCCCTATGTGTTCATATTGGCCAATTATATTAACATTACAGTAAATGTGTGTGGGAAATGGGAATCTGCCTACATTATAAGTGCTACATTTTAAAGTTAAAATTATGTGAACTACTTACATTAACCAACCAGTGGAAGATCATTTCCCCAATGGTTGTGCGGGATTGAAGCGTGAAGTCAAATAGCGTGTGATGTTCACCTTGTTCACTTCAGCTAGGAGACTGGTAGTAGGTCGACTTCTGCCCATTTTTTGTTGGGCACCATCCCCACGGGCCTTGTGAGCTGTGTGTACTCATAAGTGATGTATCTCAGTTTTGCCAGGATATCATGCCTAATAGCCCAAACAGTTCTATGCAGTTCGAGTGAAGTCATGTGATAGGGGAATGGACGTCTAGGAGGCTCGTCCTTGAACACAAAGTAACGCTCTGCCAGCTTTCTTCTTTCTTTCTTTCTTTCTTTCGCGTCTCTCCTGGCTGCAACTAAACTCGTGTGAATCGCGTCACCTGATTTACACCGCGGGGGAAAGGGGAAACAGGAAATAGCTTCTTTTGACTTTCCGTCGGCGTATTGCTGCCTCACACTGTTCGTGTTACTGTAGGTACTGCTCATTTAAAACTGTGGCCTTAGACCTTCTGGTGCATGCCTGTGTCCACAAGGAACTCCATAACCGCTTTCACCACTGCACTTTGCTTTTCCTCCGGTTTCAGTATATTCCTCAGTGAGATGCACGCCATCCCTGCATCAAGTACTGCAGTGAACAGCACACTCCTCTCCATTTCATATTTGGCACATTCCATAAACACATGTTGTACAGTTTCTTCAGTTCCACATTCACACAGTCCATCTCCATGTTTCCCAATTCGAGCCAGTCCCCCTGCTAGCCCACAGTGTCCAAGCCTCAACCTTGTCATTATGACATCATGTCATGAGACGGGTGTCTTTCTCGAACCTTTCTCGACCACGGACCGCTGCATATAGCCGGTGCGCTAGAGAGAAGAGAGGCAGAGAGAACTATTAGATTTCCACGTTGATTTAATCCCACAGCATGATTTATAACGCCTATGAAAATGGAAAAAAATCTTCAAATGTTTTGTTTTCTTTCTTTTTTTATGCATCACCAGGTTTTGTGATGGTCTATATTGGCAGAATCAGCTTTGTTTGCATTTATTTATGGGCTAACAAGAGTGATTTTTGGGCGTGCGCGTGCAAAGTTTCATGTTGTAACAAGAGTGTTTCTACATTGCAGTATTGATACTTTTACTTAAGTAAAAACATTTTGTACTTTTTCCACCACTGTCAAAAAGGACTTACCGACGATTATCATGGCACTGTCCACGACCCTGAGTGTTGTTATTAGCCTGTTGTGTAGTATGGCCAGATTGAAGGCAACTCGTTTGCAGAGCTCATCCGAATCCTCTGCGTTGGATACTTGAATTGCGCCACGGAACAGTTTTTGGTGTTCAACTTCTAAGTACTCCACCATGCACCTAGCTCTGATGTAGGGCAGAAAGATTGATGTTATTTTCAAAATGAACATTTATAGTTTTTCAACACAAAAAAAAAATTTGGCAGTCAAACATAAACCTTAAAACAAATGATTGCCTCTTGAACATTTAGTTTCCCAACAATATACAAAGAAACAAAATCAATGTCGGCAGTCAAATACAAAATAATTGTTATTGCCTGTTGAGAAAGGTGTCTTTGGTGGACCTTCTCCCCATGGACCACCGAGTATAGCAGTTGCACTAGAGAGAAGAGAGGCAGAGAGAACACTTAGATTTCCACATTGATTTAATCCCACAACACCTATGAATATGGTGCACGACGTGAAGTTTAACGAGCAGCCTGCCGTAGAATGTGAACAACTGGTAATCAACATGACAGCTGACGTCAATCGTTGCCCAGTGGCCGCCCGTCAGGTGGTTGTGGCATGAGGCATTGAACATTCTGCGATGCACTCCTAAAATAAAATTTGCACTGCACCTAGCTCTGATGTAGGGCAGAAAGATTGATGTTATTTTCAAAATGAACATTTTGAAAGTAACATCAAAATGTTCAAATAACATCAAAATGTTCACTTTTTCATAGATACTGTAGTTGGAATCATGTTAATGTGTATTTTCAGACAGTTAAAACTTTGAAACCCTCAATATTTAGTCAACTTAACCGTTGGCTCTGTACTTCGTCTGCTCCTTTTCCCCTCTTACACCAACTCTCCGGAAATAGTCAGTCTACAAGCTCAAAACCTGTAGATTGTGAGCTTGTAGATCTGCTATTTTCGGCTAATGTTCCCCTTCACAAAGAGGACCTCCTGTAGTAACCATGAGGCATGGACCCCCTGTTGAAGACCCCTGTAGTATGCCTACTAGTCTGCTCGAGTATTGGTTTGGACTTACCGCGCGGGTCGTGTTCAATGAACGTGTACAGATCAGCGCACGCATCAGTCAGCGGTTTCACAATGGCGTCGCACGACACCGCATGAGAGCCTCTGGTAATGCGACCGACCCCCGAAATCGAGGCAACGTACACATTGTGCTACTCCTCGGAGATGTAGGTCGCTAATGACTTGAGCTCACATAGGAGAAACAAACGCTGTCTTCCCAGCGTGAGATCACGATGACTCTCGGGGAAGGCTCGCTCATCATCATCCAGGCGGCCGTGCGGGTCGTCCATCTTTCCTTTGTGGATAAACCGGATGCAATAAGTTTCCCGACTGAATTAACCTGGCCACAAGTGTCATAGCCACGCCCCTTCCGCTTTTGACCAAAATGACGATACTATCCAAAATATATTTTGTCTCGTTAGCAGAGCTCATCCGAATCCTCTGCGTTGGATACTGGAATTGCGCCATGGAACAGTTTTTGGTGTTCAACTTCTAAGTACTCCACCATGCACCTAGCTCTGATGTAGGGCAGAAAGATTGATGTTATTTTCAAAATGAACATTTATAGTTTTTCAACATAAAAAAACAATTTTGGCAGTCAAACATAAACCTTAAAACAAATGATTGCCTCTTGAACATTTAGTTTCCCAACAATATACAAAGAAACAAAATCAATGTCGGCAGTCAAATACAAAATAATTGTTATTGCCTGTTGAGAAAGGTGTCTTTGGTGGACCTTCTCCCCATGGACCACCGAGTATAGCAGTTGCGCTAGAGAGAAGAGAGGCAGAGAGAACAATTAGATTTCCACATTGATTTAATCCCACAACACCTATGAATATGGTGCACGACGTGAAGTTTAACGAGCAGCCTGCCGTAGAATGTGAACAACTGGTAATCAACATGACAGCTGACGTCAATCGTTGCCCAGTGGCCGCCCGTCAGGTAGTTGTGGCATGAGGCATTGAACATTCTGCGATGCACTCCTAAAATAAAATTTGCACTGCACCTAGCTCTGATGTAGGGCAGAAAGATTGATGTTATTTTCAAAATGAACATTTATAGTTTTTCAACATAAAAAAACAATTTTGGCAGCCAAACATAAACCTTAAAACAAATTATTGCCTCTTGAACATTTATTATCCCAACAATATAACATTTTTATCATTTTCTTACCTTATGACATCTTAAAGACACAGATAATTTTGGTTTGTAAAATAGTACTTAATGGTGAATGAAGAATCCACTACTTTTTACTCAAGTTAAATTTGATGACCAGACTTTTACTTTGTAACAAGAGTGTTTCTACATTGCAGTATTGATACTTTTACTTAAATAAAATCATTGAATCACCTACAGCGCCATTTAATATGTATCTTTATGCGCCCATCCTCTTATAATACAGCACAAACCTCTAATAAGTCTTGATGAGTTCCTACATACAAATTAAACCAAAGATATTTCACATTTTCTTTCATTCCAAATTGTCTGCATCCGCACTCCTCAAACACGACATTTGCTAAAAGTTCATACAGAGAACCAAAGAGTGTGCAGTAGTAACTACTAATCTCAATTAACACACTAATCCCAATTCCTAATCTGATGGCACCATATGCAAAAAAAATCCAGACATAGTAAAACTAAGAAAATAGCCAAAAGTCAAACATTTACCTTCAAAATGATACATTTTCTACCAATGCAACATACCTAAACAAGAGCCAGTAGAAGAATTTAACTTTTGCTGCCAAACTGACTTTCAGTTTTACACAATTCCCCAGAATTCAATTTCTAAACTGGAATCACATTGTGGCGATCAATGTATGTAGGGTCAAATGCATGCAGCATTTAAGAAATCACACCAAACCAAAACAGTTTTCTTTTGTATACAACAGTTTATTATAAAACTCAAGATATCAAAGATTCCTTTTCAGGCAAACATGTCCACAGTAAGATGAACATTTTAAAGTATGAATAGGGTTACTTAAAGGGGGCGCTTAAAGTTAAATATCTCCCAATAGCGGAGCAGATAGGTGCTACGATCTTTCAGTTGATGATAAAAGCGTGAAAATTGGCGTGAGCAGTCTCCATGGGTCACTTGACAAGAAAATTGTCTGAGCCATTTGTAATTTCAAGATGGCGGCCATTTTTCAAGATGGCCGACACCTTAGTGGGCAGTTAAGTGATATGATGGTTTATTTGGTGATACAAGCATGAAAATTGGCATGAGCAGTCTCTGTGGGTCACTTGACAATAGGCCACCCACAGCTACTTGAAATTTCAAGATGGCGGCCATTTTTCAAGATGGCCAACACTTTAGTGGAGCAATTAAGTTATATAATGGTTTATTTGGTGATACAAGCATGAACATTGGCATGAGCAGTCTCTGTGGGTCACTTGACAATAGGCCACCCACAGCTACTTGAAATTTCAAGATGGCGGCCATTTTTCAAGATGGCCAACACTTTAGTGGAGCAATTAAGTTATATAATGGTTTATTTGGTGATACAAGCATTACATTTGGCATGAGCAGTCTCTAAGGGTTGCTTGACCAGAAAACACTCCCAGCCACTTGAAGGTTCTATTTTCAAGATGGCCGCCCCCTGGATCCTCAAAAGATACATTTTCTCATAGAAATGTATGTTGTTTTTTTCATTAAGGACGATTATTATTATTATGCTAAAGAACAACGTTTAACACATCACAATACAGTTGTGTTGATTTGTTGATCATAGATAGATTAGATAAGAGTGAATATCTGCACTACCAGGGCACACTGGTGATATATCACTGCTGTTAAACTCAGAGTGGGGTTCAATGTCAGCTAATTGAAAGTTAGTATCCCAAATGCTGTCTAATTTACCCCAAAACATTTAGATAGCCGCACCTGAATTGACAGGTTGTGCCAGCGCGGGAGAGCCGAGCCAAGGTTAATGGGGTTTTAGTTAACCGGATGGTGTACAGATCGCACGGGATTTAAATGGCATTGGATGAACGATCGGACTAAGTGTAGGGTTAAGGCTCGAACTTAGTTGTATCCCATACATCAAAGTGCTTGGTAAAAGGTGGTAAAAGGATAAACCCTCGGCCTCTGCCTATGCTGCAGACATGGCAGAAGCCATCATAACAGTTGGGAAAACTAACTGGGACAGATGTTTCATTTGTCAGCAGGTCACAAAGGAAAAAATCATTCAGCCGAGTTTATTCAACAGAGAGCACGATCGTACTGGTTATACCATTGCAAGAAATGTTCTCTTATTTCATAAGATCAATGCTCTGCCTATCCTACTTAGTCCAACCCGACTAGATGAAGGTGATGGCATAGAAAGCACATTGACAAGAAACAGAGCAAAATATCATTCAAGCTGTAAACTTAGGTTCAACAACACAAAGCTGGAAAGGGCCCAAAAGAGAGCATCTACATCTGCTGAAGACACTGAAGATACCAAAGATATCCATGTCAAGAGCTCAAGAAGATCCCAGCCCTCGAAAGCTTTGTGCTTTATCTGTGAAGATGAGAGTGCAACGTCCTCCTTAAGTGACGCAATGACAATGAAACTTAATGAACGGGTTAATGAATGTGCCAGGAATCTAAGCGATACGAAGCTCCTTGCAAAGCTTATTGCTGGTGATGTTGTTGCACAGGAATTTAAATACCATCCTGCCTGTGTTGTTGGACTGTACAACAGAGAGCGAGACCATCTCAATGCCCTCAAGCATGAGCAGAGCCTTAAAAGCTCAGCTAGCCATAACTGGTATCCCTCGAGTTTTTCAGAACTTGTCATCTACATCACGGACAAGAAGATCACAAGTGACGGCACAGATCCAATTATATTCAAGCTTGCAGATCTAGTCTCTCTCTACAAGCAACGACTGCAGCAACTTGGTGTCGAATCACCAAGTGTGAATTCAACCAGACTGAAGGAGCAGCTGCTTTCTAGCATACCTGAGCTAGAAGAACACAAGGCAGGACGAGATGTACTGCTTGCATTCAAGAGTGAAGTCAGCTCTGTTCTTTCAAATGTTAACAAATACAGTGAAGCTGAAGCCATTCACTTAGCTAAGGCTGCCAGCATCATACGTAGAGAGATGCTTAATCACAAGACAAAGTTTGACAACAAATTCCATGAGGGATTTGTTGAAGAATCCGTTCCACCAACGCTTCTTCAGTTCATCTGCAATATTGAACATGGTGTAGATATCAAGTCACATTTGAATCATGGGGTGTTCAAATCAGACATTGCAATTGCACAGTTATTGCAATACAATTGCTACTCTAAGTGCAAAGATGGTGCAGCAACCCACAGACACTCAAAAGACCGCGAAACTCCATTTGCTGTATACATCGGGATGACGGTGTATGCGAAGACACGAAAGCGACAACTTATCGATATGCTTCATGAGAATGGAATTAGCATCTCCTATGACAGGGTGTTAGAAGTTTCCGCACTGCTAGGAGAATCTGTGGTGAACCAATATGTGGTAGATGGGGTTGTCTGCCCACCGATTCTGCGAAAGGGACTCTTCACCACATCTGCTATGGACAACATTGATCATAATCCCACAGCAACAACAGCAAATACATCCTTTCATGGTACAAGTATTTCCATGTTCCAACATCCAACCCTTAACAATGACGGTGAGATAAGACCACCACTGAACCTTTCAGATAACAGACCAAAGAAGGTTCCTGAGATTCCTGAATCCTTCTCTAACATCCAACCAGCTTTCTTCAATAATAAAAACCCAGAGCCCCGTCCTGTAGTCAACCTGAACCTACCATTGCCAGACCCTATTGTATTCAGCAGAAACTTTGCAGCCGAGTATGAATGGCTGGAGAAGGTTAGCCTAACCCAAGAAGTCGATGCTTCTTCCACTATAACATGGTCAGCCAACCATGCATCCCAAAGGAGGAGCCAGGGTTTTAATATCAGCATTACATCACTGCTTCCCCTCTTCCGAGACCAGGCCCACTCTGTCGCAACAATAAAGCATGTTATGGACAAAGTTAGGGATACAGTAGCATTCCTGAATCCAGGACAAACGCCAGTCATAGCTGCTGACCAGCCACTATATGCTCTTGCAAAGCAGATCCAATGGCACTGGCCAGAGCAATATGGAGAAAACAAATATGTGATCATGTTCGGAGGTCTACATATTGAAATGACAGCGTTTAAATCTATCGGAACGCTACTCAAGGACAGTGGATGGACTAGTGCCCTCGTTGAGGCTGGGGTAGCCTCACCTGGTACAGCAGATTCATTTCTTTCAGCATCAAGTGTAACTAGAACACGGAATGCACATCAGATAACAGTATGCAGTCTGTACGAGCTCATGAAAGATGCATACAATGCGTACAGGGAAGAGACACCTGACAACACTAACACCACTTTTGAAGTGTGGTGCACGGAGCAGAAGAGTCCACAGTTCAAGTTCTGGTTTCTCATTTATAGGATGGAGCTGACCATTCTCATTTTGATCCGATCATTTCGAGAAGGTAACTTCACACTGTACCGTGAGTCACTGTTTGAACTTGTCCCATACTTTTTTGCCAACAACAATGTGAACTAGACGCGTCGCAATTCCGGGGAAATTGCAGAGTGTGGTTGCGCCGACGCCGGTCGCGGGTCGCGGCCGCCGGGACTCGAGGAATAGGCCGGGAGGAATAACGTCGGAGGCTGCGCCAATTACATTGTCACGTCTCTCATGAGATCGCTTGCGTTTCATTTTGAAAGGATCGATCCACCCCGAAATAATGTTTTTGCATCAAACGGTTACATTTTGCGCATTTGTGGCGCCCCCTATGGGTCAAAGTGGAAATGCTTTTGGGAATTTGTTGAGTAAACCACCCTCGACATGTGATTTGAATTTGGGATTGACCGGACGTTTCGTTCGTGATTTCTGGCATTTTTGGTAAAACGGGCCCCTCCCGCTAACTTTGGAAGCCATTTACGGACGAACGGTAAGGTCTATGAAAATGCCGTTTGGATATGTTTACCGCATGGGCTCAGAAATCATGTGTACCGATTTGTGTGAGATTTGGAAAAAAAAATTAGGAAAAGGAGCAAAAAGTGTGTTTTGAAGAAAATTCAAAATGGCGGAAAATCTATCCCGAAGAAATTTTGATTTTACGACCTACGGTTCAAGAGTTATAGGCCAAAAGGTAAAGTGGGCTGTTATAGCGCCACCATGTGGCCGACTGGTGTGATTATTTTCATAATAATTTCGCAAAAAACTATTAACCTCCCCTCCAAATCTTGTAACTGTAGCCCTTACGGTTTCCGAGAAAAAAATACTTGAATGGGAGTTTTTGCAATTCCCATTAAAGTGGATGGGGAAATTTAATGCAGAAATAAATCAATATAAAAAAATCTATCCTGACGCAAATGGGCGTGGCCTATATGGGGAGATGCGTAGTGACCCAAGGAATCCAGGTGAAAAGAAATTTTGATTTTCGGACCTACGGTTCAAGAGTTACAGGCCAAAACGTAAAGGGGACTGTTATAGCGCCACCATGAGGCCGAATGGTGTGATATTTTTTTCAATAATTTCGGACAATATTATGAATTATCCCTCCAAATCTGATAACTCTACGTCTTACGGTTTCTGAGAAAAAAATACTTGAATTTGAGTTTTTTCACTTTTCCATTAAAGTGGATGGGGACATTTAATGGCACTAATAAATTAATATCAATTAAACTATTCAACCAATCTCTTAGCCCTATACACGCGCACGATTCCCGATTTAGACGGTCATTTTGATATATGGCACAACATTGGGGGATAAAAACTGTGGGAGGAGATGCGTCTGAAAAAAAGTTTATCTATAAATAAATAAAGTGTATAGAGTACTATAGTCTGGTTGCCCTGTTGGGCAACCACACTAATTATGCTCGTTGGCTTCCAATACACCTTCGAGACATGATGTGCATTGAGGAGCAACATCCAGAAGTTGCTGCAGAGTTCCACAAGGGGAACTTTGTAGTACATAAGTCAGACAGGGCTTTCTCTGCAGTGGCAATTGATCAGGCTCATGAATGGCTCAATGCTGTGATCAAAGGTGATGGGGGAGCAGTCGGGCTGACAGAGAACCCATCAGCACTGCGAAGATGGATGTTAGCAGGTCCAGAGGTGAGCCGTCTAGTTAAGAACTATGAAGCTGTGTCAGGAGCTAAAGATGTGAAGAAAGGTAATCATCACCATGAACAAACAGAGGCTGCTCAAAAAGCATTTTTGGAGAAAGTGAAACGACTCACATCAGTCTTGAGGGAAATGGGTAACCCTTTCATGGAAGAATCAGATGATCTGCTTGTGTTGGACACAAAGGACATTGTTGATGCCAGTTCAGCTGAGCTGATAGCCGTGCATCACCAACAAGGCAGAGAACAGTTCAAGTCTTTCATGACAGATTTACAGAGCCTTGATAGTCCATGCTCTTTCTACAAGCCTATCAAGAAGAATATGGTAACTTTCTTCAAGCACAAGCCAGTTGTCAGTGGAACAAACTCCAAGATGAAGGAACTTAAGGATGACTACCAACTTTTCTCCCGACTATTCATCTCTTGCCAGAACAGGCAGTGTGACTTACAAGAGTTCTTCAATCATGAGAACCAATCAGCTCCCGCCGCTCTCAGTGATGGAGGGAAACTCCGCACGTGTACCAAATCACACCTGGCTGAGATACTACAAGCAAAAGTGACATTGCCTGAAAAAAAGCCAGAATCAGATGTTCTTATAGTGGATGGATCAGCTATGGTGAATACACTGCCACCACGTTCAAGCAAGACGTTTGATGAATATGCAATAAGTGACATACTTCCAAGAATAGAGACATACAGCCATATATACAGGCGGACGGACATTGTGTTCGATGTTTACTGGAAGTCCAGTCTGAAGTCTGAGGCAAGGTCAAAACGGGGAAAAGCAATCAGGAGGAGAGTAACAGGCACAGGCAAAACTCCGTCAAACTGGCAAAGCTTCCTACGGGATGAAAACAACAAGCAGGAATTGTTCCATTTCATTGCTGATAAAGTTAAAGAAATGAAAACAGCCAATATAGTCATTGTGACGAAGGGGGAAGATGCTGTTAGCAACCAAGCTGCTAACCTGGATGCAGTAGCCCCGTGTAGTCATGAAGAGGCAGACACGCGTATTTTCCTTCATGCCCAACATGCAGTGAAACAAGGACACAAATCCCTGATGATTGATGCCAATGACACAGACATTGTAATCATAGCCACTTCTGTTATGCCCTCTTTGATGCAACTTGGCCTTGAAAAAATGTGGGTGACTTTTGGCAAAGGAGAGAAGACAAGATGGATCCCAATACATGAGGTGGTTTCAGCCATAGGACCAGAGAAAACACGTGGTATCCTCTTCTTCCATGCCTTCAGTGGTTGTGATATTGTGTCATCCTTCCATGGCAAATCAAAGAAGTCTGCCTGGAACACATGGGACGTGTGTGATGAGGTGTCAAACACATTTGCAACACTCAGCGAATGTCCCTCTGCAGTGGAGGATAGTGACCTGCAAGCTTTGGAGAGATTTGTTGTGCTCATGTATGACAGGTCCAGCGATGTCACAACTGTGAACGAGGCCAGGCTTGATCTCTTTGCCAGAAAGCAAAGACATTATGACTTGATCCCACCAACTCAAGCAGCACTCAAAGAGCATGCCAAACGTGCTTCTTATGAGGCTGGATACGTGTGGGGACAGGCATTGAAGCGACATCCACAAATGCCGAGCCCATCTGACTGGGGATGGGTGGAACAGGACGAGAAGTGGAAAGTCTTCTGGACTCCACTTCCACCTATTGCGGAGAGTTGTTGGGAGTTGACCAAATGTGGGTGCACCAAGGCATGTACTGGAAGGTGTAAGTGCTTCAAATATGGACTCAGCTGCACATGCCTATGTAGTTGCCCCTGCTAGAACTATTTGCATGTTTATTTTGCCAGAGTTTTTCCCCGTTGTCCTCTGTGTAGTGTAGGCCTATGGCTCGGCTTCCCCTCGCCACATCGGCGCATCATGTTTTACTTTGTCACCAGTCTATTACTGTGTAATTTTCAGTTGTCTTTGTAACATTGCTTCCACTGCCTTCCACTGCCATATGTAACAGTGAAGCACATTTTCAGTTTAGTTCCTTTGTATAGTTTGTCATGGTTCCGTGGCTACTGCCATTCAGTATTAGCCATTGCTCAATTATAATTTTGGAGCACTGTCCGTTCAGCACCACAACTGTGCTAATCAGCACCACAACTGTGCTCATTTATTAATCATATGTTTTGTTTCCCCATCTCTTAGTATTTATTTGACACATGTAATGGCTGTTAGTTAAAAAAAATAAATAAATAAAAAATCCTCCCTTGTGACTGTTACCTTGTCGTGGTAAGGGAGCTTGTGTACCTCAGTGAACCCTGAGAGCTATGCCAGTGGGAGGCAACTCCTGACAGGTTTTACCAAACTGGACAGGTCGTGGGCGAGGAGTCAGACAAAACACAGTCAAACAACCTATCTTGACAGAGCTTTTTGAGGAACCCAATACATTTAAATGAGAAAAGGTATCATTTAAAGATCCACGTGGCGGACGGCAGTCATCTTGAAATTTCAAGTGGCTGTGGGCGGTTTCTTGTCAAATGACCTTTTGAGACGGCTCATGGCAATTTTAATGCTTGTATCACCAACCAAATGATTTATTAAGCTTAAATGCTCCACTAAGGTGGTGGCCATCTTGAAAAATGGCCGCCATCTTGACATTTCAAGGAGCTGTGGGTGGCCTATTGTCAAGTGACCCACAGAGACTGCTCATGCCAATTTTCATGCTTTTATCACCAAATAAACCATTATATAACTTAATTGCTCCACTAAAGTGTTGGCCATCTTGAAAAATGGCCGCCATCTTGAAATGTCAAGTAGCTGTGGGTGGCCTATTGTCAGGTGACCCACAGAGACTATTCATGCCAATTTTCATGCTTGTATCACCAAATAAACCATCATATCACTTAACTGCCCACTAAGGTGTCGGCCATCTTGAAAAATGGCCGCCATCTTGAAATTACAAATGGCTCAGACAATTTTCTTGTCAAGTGACCCATGGAGACTGCTCATGCCAATTTTCACGCTTTTATCATCAACTGAAAGATTCTGCCAGAAAAAAAGCATTTAGCCGCTCCACTATTTTTGACAGTGATGGAAAAGGTACAAAATGTGATAGTATGTAAAAGTAAGTAAAAGTATCAATAATGCAATGTAGAAACTGGAGAGTCTCCTCAGTGGTGCGGGAGCGTTCGACAATATGGAAGGCAAAGCTTTTCGGGAAAACATGCTGCAGTCCATTACGTTAACGTATGGTATGGTCAACAGCCGTCTTCAATTCGTCGTAAAAAGACTTGAACAGTCTGAGATGGTAAGGGGTTTCTGTGTATCTGTCGGTCTGTCTGTGATTTACTCAACTCATAGAAAGTGAGTACTGTCCGTCTTTCTGTGTATGTCTGTCTGTCTGACTGTCTGTCTGTGTGTGAGTCATGGATAAAAATGTTATGCATGTTCAGAGGCAAATTGGATGTATGCAGTCTCCTAATCTCCTAATCCCCTCAATATTTAGAAAGCCCATGTTCGCCAGGCCTGATGTCAGTGAGCAGCTAATCTCACTGTGATCAACATGAAATTTTGCACGCACACTCCCCAAAATGACCCTTGTTAGCCCATAAACAAATGCAAACAAAGCTGATTCTGCCACTATAGACCATCACAGAACCCGGTGATGCATTAAAAAAATAACGAAAACAAAACATTTGAAGATCTGGATCCGCGGAACCATTCCAGGTTTTCTTACTAATATATATTTTTGTTCCATTTACATAGGTGTTATAAATAATGCTGTGGGATTAAATCAATGTGGAAATCAAATTGTTCTCTCTGCCTCTCTTCTCTCTAGAGCACCACCTTGTCTCAGTGGTCCATGGCGAGAAGGTTCACCAGATACTGCTTAAAAGACAGAGGATTAAAATTAAAGGCTTAAAGAACTGAAGGCTTTAAGTGCTGTGGCGTGTTTATCGCATTGACTTTATGACTCACGGTTTACTTGACATTACGTTACATTTTCAACACTTTTTGCTTCCTTCACAGGTGTTGCCGGTGATACTAATTAGGGTTGTGTTCCCAGTGTTTCAGATCAACAGGCAATAACAATTATTTTGTATTTGACTGCCGACATTGATTTTGTTTCTTTTTCTTTTTTTTGTATATTGTTGGGAAACTAAATGTTCAAGAGGCAATCATTTGTTTTAAGGTTTATGTTTGACTGCCAAAATTGTTATTTTATGTTGAAAAACTATAAATGTTAATTTTGAAAATAACATCAATCTTTCTGCCCTACATCAGAGCTAGGTGCATGGTGGAGTACCTAAAGGCTGAAAACGATAAACTGTTCAGTGGCGCATGTCACCTATCCAACGTGGGGGGTTTCGAGCAGATCTGCAAACAAGTTACCTTCAATCTGTTAATACTGTGGAACAGGCTATTCCCAACACTGACCGCCATGGCCAAAGCCATGATAATCGTCGGTAAGTTCTCAGTAGGTGTTTTCATAGGTGTTATAAATAATGCTGTGGGATTAAATCAACGTGGAAATCTAATAGTTCTCTCTGCCTCTCTTCTCTCTAGCGCACCGAATATAGGCAGTTCTCCGTGGTCCAAGAAAGGTCCGAGAAAGACGCCCGTCTCAGCAGGCAATAACAATTATTTTGTATTTGACTGCCGACATTGATTTTGTTTATTTTTCTTTTTTTTTGTATATTGTTGTGCATTTTGAAAATAACATAAATCTTTCTGCCCTACATCAGATGCAGGTGCATGGTGTCTTACATTCGTGAATTACTTTCACGAATGCAGGACAGTGAAAAAAGACTAAGCATCTTTGCTGAGGCGACGCTCTTAGGCAAAGTTGACGGACCCTTGTTGGCGTTGTACAAATGGTTGACCAATCATTTCAGCATTTCCTCATAGAGCTGTGTAATTCTATTGGGAACATGTACTGTTGACTAACCCATTAAGACCTGAGGCGATTCTTTTAAAACATTTTTAAATCATAACAGTTTTTGGAAAGAAATTAAAAAAAAATGTTTAAGATTTTTCAAAAATAGCAGATCTACAAGCTCATAGCGCGGCACTCGGTGCCGCGCTATGAGCTTGTATATCTGCTATTTTTGAATAGCCAATGAAATCTAAAGTGACACAGATGCGTTCCAGTTATAACCCTCCCCGCTCAATTTGCTGTAGGTTCACCAACTTTGGTAATTCGTGCTTCATGAACGCCGTTTTACAATCTCTGTTCAGACTCCCCTCCTTCTATGCTGATATATTAAACGATAATCTCTTCAAGAAGACCACAGACAGCGGACTGCTCAGGTAGCACAACACAAACGTATTTATGCTTTGCTTGTAGACAGAAAATGGCAGTAGCTGATTGACTCAATGTGTGTCGACTAATCTCAAGTCTTTACGCTTAAAGCTATGTGAGATCCATTTCTTACAGAAATGTTCCCGACCGCGGGAGGTCCGAAGCGGAAATCCTACTGATTGTCGATTTCGAGACACGCTGGGAGGAACTCTACAAACAATTCATGCACCCGAAGTTTAAAAGCGTGGACTATGCGATGGCTGACTTCGGTAAGTCCTTTTTGACAGTGGTGGAAAAAGCACAAAATGCTTGTACTTAAGTACAAGTATCTATACTGCAATGTAGAAACACTCTTGTCTAGTAAAAAGTAGTGGATTCTTCATTCACCATTAAGGAATATTTTACAAACGAAAATTCTCTGTGTCTTTAAGACATCACAGGATAAGGAAACGATAGAAATGGAGGACTGTATTTTCTGGTGTTGACCAGTGAAAACTATAGAGGCATCCCTGAGCACAGATTAACAACACTTATACAAAAGAACACCCCATTAGGATAAAATGGGAGTCTACACATTCCAGTATCTGAATAAAAGGAGAAAGACTATTAGACCAATATTAAAGACAAAACTGGAGAAAACTGGTGCTCAGAGCACAGCGTTTGCATGGTGTGATCACAATCAACAATCAAAGTCTCATCAAACACAAGCATTAACACCTGGTATGCATGCATATTGCCATCAAACACAAGCATTAACACCTGGTATGCATGCATATTGCCATCAAACACAAGCATTAACACCTGGTATGCATGCATATTGCCATCAAACACAAGCATTAACACCTGGTATGCATGCATATTGCCATCAAACACAAGCATTAACACCTGGTATGCATGCATATTGCTTAGCCTCTGATTGGACAACAGACCAATGAGGGAAAGACAGGTCAGGTGTATATGCTAGTATTTGATTGTGAGACACCACACCAAACACCCTCTGCTAACCTCCAGTCAGTGTTTGACGGACAGTAGAACTGTTGCTTACGCAGTACCTAGAAGAGCGTAAACAGCTGAAGACGAAGATAAAGGACGTCGAAAGGGCAGAACTACAAGCCCACGGCTCATCGTCTTATGACCCTATGCTTCACCCTGTAGGATTTGTCCCGAAAATGAGTGAATATGACCAGGCCGAAGTCGACCACCCGCGTTTACCGGTAATTCGCCCCCAACTTGATTTGGTGTGCAACGCAATGGCTTCGCTCTTCAGTAATTCCTTTTTGACAGTGGTGGAAAAAGCACAAAATGATTTTACTTAAGTAAAAGTATCAATACTGCAATGTAGAAACACTCTTGTTACAAAGTAAAAGTCCGGTCATCAAATTTAACTTGAGTACAAAGTAGTGGATTCTTCATTCACCATTAAGGAATATTTTACAAACCAAAATTCTCTGTGTCTTTAAGATGTCATAGGGTAAGAAAATTATAAAAAAAATATTATATTGTTGGGAAACTAAATGTTCAAAAGGCAATCATTTGTTTTAAGGTTTATTATCTCAGTGTGTATATAAGCTCTATTGTGCTGATATTCTTTTGGATCACTCTGTGTGTGTGTGTGATACATTTACATAGGCAGTTTTGTTGACACTATTACCCTGAGTAATTTCCTTCCTTTCTGCCTTTCTTTCTCCTCTTTCCCCTCTCCAGAAGTCAACTGCTGGGGGAAAGTGGCAGAATCCTACAAAATCATATATGGCTTACTGGAGAGTCTCCTCAGTGGTGCGGGAGCGTTCGACAATATGGAAGGCAAAGCTTTTCGGGAAAACATGCTGCAGTCCATTACGTTAACGTATGGTACTGTATGGTCAACAGCCGTCTTCAATTTGTCGTAAAAAGACTTGAACAGTCTGAGATGGTAAGGGGTTTCTGTGTATCTGTCGGTCTGTCTGTGATTTACTCAACTCATAGAAAGTGAGTACTGTCCGTCTTTCTGTGTATGTCTGTCTGTCTGACTGTCTGTCTGTCTGTATGTGAGTCATGGATAAAAATGTTATGCATGTTCAGAGGCAAATTGGATGTATGCAGTCTCCTAATCTCCTAATCCCCTCAACATTTTGAAAGCCCATGTTCGCCAGGCCTGATGTCAGTGAGCAGCTAATCTCACTGTGATCAACATGAAATTTTGCGCGCACACTCCGCAAAATTACCCTCGTTAGCCCATAAACAAATGCAAACAAAGCTGATTCTGCCACTATAGACCATCACAGAACCCGGTGATGCATTAGAAAAATAACGAAAACAAAACATTTGAAGATCTGGATCCGCGGAACCATTCCAGGTTTTCTTACTAATATATATTTTTGTTCCATTTACATAGGTGTTATAAATAATGCTGTGGGATTAAATCAATGTGGAAATCGAATTGTTCTCTCTGCCTCTCTTCTCTCTAGAGCACCACCTTGTCTCAGTGGTCCATGGCGAGAAGGTTCACCAGATACTGCTTAAAAGACAGAGGATTAAAATTAAAGGCTTAAAGAACTGAAGGCTTTAAGTGCTGTGGCGTGTTTATCGCATTGACTTTATGACTCACGGTTTACTTGACATTACGTTACATTTTCAACACTTTTTGCTTCCTTCACAGGTGTTGCCGGTGATACTAATTAGGGTTGTGTTCCCAGTGTTTCAGATCAACAGGCAATAACAATTATTTTGTATTTGACTGCCGACATTGATTTCGTTTCTTTTTCTTTTTTTTGTATATTGTTGGGAAACTAAGGCCTTGGCTACACGTACATGGATCTTTTTCTAAACGCACATTTTTGTGTGCGTTTGGGCCTTTCAGCCACACGCAAACGGTGTTTTTGGCCGCTAAAACGGATATTTTTGTAAACGGATAAATAAGTGAAGGTTTTCCAAAACATGCGTTTCAGTGGATCTGTGTGGACATGTAATCCGGAGATTTTGAGAAACGATGACGTCATCGCGCATTCGCACATGGTCATTATAATAATAAATAATACAATAATACATAAACACCGGACCGCTCATGGTCATTATAATAATAAATGAAGAGAGAGAGAGCAACACTTACAGTCTATGAAACAAGGCACGCTCATTTATGGCTAAATAATGTCATACTTAATAATAAGACAGTGGTGGGAAAAGTAGCTCATTCACTGTGTGACGAAAACCCTCTTTCTCTGCGCCAAGTAGAACACACGGCGCGCACACAGATTGAATGTGGGGTCTGTCGTCCTAAAACACAATCGCCCCGGTGCCGAGAGTCCCTGCTTTATAGTGGTGTTCGATGTTTTTACATTGCCAACTCTCACATGTACATAAACGTTCAGATTTCAAATATAAAGTGCTTACCCCTGAGCCACGGACGTTACAAGGCGATCCGGACCGTGATAAGTACCCGCATCTCCCGTATTGTTCAATAAAAAGCATTTTAATCCGATCGTCGGCCATTTTCTCCAAATTTTCTCCGATGCTTTCAACCATGCGACACCAATGGTTGGAAGGTGTATTGCACTCTGATACATTACCAAAATAAAAGAACAGAAAAATAAAATGGCCGGCGATGGGATTAAAATGCTTTTTATTGAACAATACGGGAGATACGGGTACTTATCACGGTCCGGATTGCCTTGTAACATCCGTGGCTCAGGGGTAAGCACTTTATATTTGAAATCTGAACGTTTATGTACATGTGCGAGTTGGCAATGTAAAAAAAAAAAAACGAACACCACTATAAACCAGAGACTCGACAGCGTCATGTGAACCATGGCTACTGTTTGAGCTGCAGCTGCGGCCTAATAATGTTGTTTTCGTTTATGTTCACGTATGCTGTTCACGTATGCTATTAAAATAATGCAGCTATTGCAGTATTGGGCCTTAACATGTGATTACAAATGTATTTGTATTTGGCCCCTCATATATATAATTATAAAATAAATGTAAATATAAAATCTGATATAAAATTGAAACATGCAGCTGATCGATGCGTTTCTGCGTCTACGTGTGGACAGGGATTTTTGTTTATCTTTGTCATGTGGCCAGGGATTATTTTTAAAAACGGAGGACTAAAATATCCGTTTAGTAAAAGATCCATGTATGTGTAGCCAAGGCCTAAATGTTCAAGAGGCAATCATTTGTTTTAAGGTTTATGTTTGACTGCCAAAATTGTTATTTTATGTTGAAAAACTATAAATGTTAATTTTGAAAATAACATCAATCTTTCTGCCCTACATCAGAGCTAGGTGCATGGTGGAGTACCTAAAGGCTGAAAACGATAAACTGTTCAGTGGCGCATGTCACCTATCCAACGTGGGGGGTTTCGAGCAGATCTGCAAACAAGTTACCTTCAATCTGTTAATACTGTGGAACAGGCTATTCCCAACACTGACCGCCGGGGCCAAAGCCATGATAATCGTCGGTAAGTTCTCAGTAGGTGTTTTCATAGGTGTTATAAATAATGCTGTGGGATTAAATCAACGTGGAAATCTAATAGTTCTCTCTGCCTCTCTTCTCTCTAGCGCACCGAATATAGGCAGTTCTCCGTGGTCCAAGAAAGGTCCGAGAAAGACGCCCGTCTCAGCAGGCAATAACAATTATTTTGTATTTGACTGCCGACATTGATTTTGTTTATTTTTCTTTTTTTTTGTATATTGTTGTGCATTTTGAAAATAACATAAATCTTTCTGCCCTACATCAGATGCAGGTGCATGGTGTCTTACATTCGTGAATTACTTTCACGAATGCAGGACAGTGAAAAAAGACTAAGCATCTTTGCTGAGGCGACGCTCTTAGGCAAAGTTGACGGACCCTTGTTGGCGTTGTACAAATGGTTGACCAATCATTTCAGCATTTCCTCATAGAGCTGTGTAATTCTATTGGGAACATGTACTGTTGACTAACCCATTAAGACCTGAGGCGATTCTTTTAAAACATTTTTAAATCATAACAGTTTTTGGAAAGAAATTAAAAAAAAATGTTTAAGATTTTTCAAAAATAGCAGATCTACAAGCTCATAGCGCGGCACGAGTGCCGCGCTATGAGCTTGTATATCTGCTATTTTTGAATAGCCAATGAAATCTAAAGTGACACAGATGCGTTCCAGTTATAACCCTCCCCGCTCAATTTGCTGTAGGTTCACCAACTTTGGTAATTCGTGCTTCATGAACGCCGTTTTACAATCTCTGTTCAGACTCCCCTCCTTCTATGCTGATATATTAAACGATAATCTCTTCAAGAAGACCACAGACAGCGGACTGCTCAGGTGGCACAACACAAACGTATTTATGCTTTGCTTGTAGACAGAAAATGGCAGTAGCTGATTGACTCAATGTGTGTCGACTAATCTCAAGTCTTTACGCTTAAAGCTATGTGAGATCCATTTCTTACAGAAATGTTCCCGACCGCGGGAGGTCCGAAGCGGAAATCCTACTGATTGTCGATTTCGAGACACGCTGGGAGGAACTCTACAAACAATTCATGCACCCGAAGTTTAAAAGCGTGGACTATGCGATGGCTGACTTCGGTAAGTCCTTTTTGACAGTGGTGGAAAAAGCACAAAATGCTTGTACTTAAGTACAAGTATCTATACTGCAATGTAGAAACACTCTTGTCTAGTAAAAAGTAGTGGATTCTTCATTCACCATTAAGGAATATTTTACAAACGAAAATTCTCTGTGTCTTTAAGACATCACAGGATAAGGAAACGATAGAAATGGAGGACTGTATTTTCTGGTGTTGACCAGTGAAAACTATAGAGGCATCCCTGAGCACAGATTAACAACACTTATACAAAAGAACACCCCATTAGGATAAAATGGGAGTCTACACATTCCAGTATCTGAATAAAAGGAGAAAGACTATTAGACCAATATTAAAGACAAAACTGGAGAAAACTGGTGCTCAGAGCACAGCGTTTGCATGGTGTGATCACAATCAACAATCAAAGTCTCATCAAACACAAGCATTAACACCTGGTATGCATGCATATTGCCATCAAACACAAGCATTAACACCTGGTATGCATGCATATTGCCATCAAACACAAGCATTAACACCTGGTATGCATGCATATTGCCATCAAACACAAGCATTAACACCTGGTATGCATGCATATTGCCATCAAACACAAGCATTAACACCTGGTATGCATGCATATTGCTTAGCCTCTGATTGGACAACAGACCAATGAGGGAAAGACAGGTCAGGTGTATATGCTAGTATTTGATTGTGAGACACCACACCAAACACCCTCTGCTAATGTGGTAAATATTGATACACATTTATGGACTTATAGAGCCCAATCTGAACACACACACACAGAGATAAGTTTGGATACTGAGTGGTCGACAGTGCACATTCCAGAGTGGTTGCTCTAACACTAGATGTCCAGTTCAAAGGAGGCTTCCCAGAGGGCATCTGACCTTAGCTGACCTTTAGGGTCTTGGGGTGTTGTTCTTCTGCACAATGAACACACACACACAAAGAAGAGGATGTAGCACACACACCTAGCTCCGTGCACATCCAATGTATGCAAGTACATACACACACATGTGAAGTCTGCCTATAAATACTGGGGACAAAGAAACCGTCCCTGCTTCCCCTTCTTCCCCTCCTTGCCCTTCTGTCCCTCCTTGCCTTGCCCTTCTTCTTCTTGCTCTGTTCTGTTCCGGCCACACCATGTAGCAGCAAGGCTGACATGTGCTCCTGTGCTCTGTACTCTGTTTTGTCCAATAAATCGACTTGGGGAACATTACTGGTCTGGACCTTTCTCCTTATTGTAATATACTACAATTGGCGAACCAGCCAGGACGTGTAAATGGTTTGGTCTTCTTTAGACAACAGTGCTGGACACTGGAGTGTCTGTGACCGTTCCACACGAGAAGAACTTGAGAAGAGGAGTACAAGCTGTGATTTTCTTTTGGGAAGAAGATTTTTTTGAAAGCTCATCCGGACCAGATGCAGACCATCTTCCTACACAGATGCAGACCCACCAGAGGAGCAGGCTATGGAAAATTGACAAGACCTGATCTTCAACTGATCTACGATGGGACCTCACAGCACCAACCCTGTGATGACACTAGAACTCAGCCTCACAGCATCAACCCCTGTGACGACATGGAAGACAAGAAGTAAAAAGAGGGTTACAGGAAAACTTCAGAGTAGTATGGACAGAGGACAGCAGCATGTTGGCTTGCTAGCTGCACAGACAGCTGCAGCAAGGATGCAACCAGGGAACAGCACTCAGCACTGAGGGGCACAGATGGCCCCCACCCATTCTTTGCCTATGCCACAGGATCCATCTCTCCTCCGTGTAACTGGACTTTGTGTTTGTGGACTGGATGGAAGGTTTAACATGTTTCAATGTTTGTCTGTCTTTTCAACAGGTTGTTTGTTGATGTTATATGTTTGTTGATATTTAGCTGACTAAATTGAAATGAGGAGTATTAGAGGAAAGTTGACATGTGAAAGAAAAAGAGTCAACAAGGTATTTGCCACGAATGTGAAGATTATTTGTTTTTATGGCCTAACCTCTGGCATTTTAACACTTCAATTGAGCGGGTCCGACAGAGGTTCGGAAGCTCTTGGCCTTGGAAAACAGAGATTTAAAGTACAAACAGATGTATTATCTTACATGTCCTAAATTTGAAGATTGGGGAGAGTTTTTACACATAAACCAGCAGATCTATTATTCTGTAAGTGAGTGACGACGAAGCTGTATCAACTAGTGTTTTGTTGAATGTATGTTGGTTATATGTTTGTGATAATGGTGATTTAAACTGCGGAGTGTTTGGCTGCCGTTTTATTGCAGTGTTGTAAAGGATTATTTTTCACTCTCTGGTCTCTTGTATTTAATGTGGGTTTACTTTGTGTTTTATTATTTCATTTACGGCACACTTTCCCTTCTGTTATCAATGTGTATGCTTCCGTTGGTAGGGTTAGCTTTGCCCAGTATTAAGACTGTGGAAAGTTTTACGCTCGGCGGAGGGGGCATTGGTGGAGGGTGGTGTTATCGATTACTGAGTGTATGATTCATTGTATTCTTTCAGCTTTCATTGTTGGCTGATTAACATTTTTTCCTAGAGTTTAAGGAACAGAGAGACCTGCACACTGATTGGAAGGGGAATGCATTTTGATGCGACGTGAGCATCCTATGTATTTTCTGTGAATAAGATTTTCTGAGTTGTTTTATTTTTAAGCTTGTTTTATTGGGAAATAAGTTCCAGTGTTCCCGGTTATCGTCAGACGAGCGTCATGTGATCCATGGCTACGCAGTGATCGTAAGCCGACACGTTTCTAAATACTGATATTCTTGCATGATTTGTGGAACAGTTTGTCTATTTTTATTTTGAAATTGAATGTGAATCACCTTATGACAATACTGTGTAATCTTAATGCCTGTTTTTATGTTTGTCTGATTGTGTCCCAGTACTTTGTCTATCAAGGGGGGGCAATGAGATGATGTGGTGTGATGAGTTCTGTCTTTTGAGGAGTATGTTTTTGAATTATGGTTTTCTTACTTGTGTTTTGATTTTCTTCATTGTACCCTTGTTTACGAAGGACCAATAGGGCCCTCCGTAGGGGGGAATGTGGTAAATATTGATACACATTTATGGACTTATAGAGCCCAATCTGAACACACACACACAGAGATAAGTTTGGATACTGAGTGGTCGACAGTGCACATTCCAGAGTGGTTGCTCTAACACTAGATGTCCAGTTCAAAGGAGGCTTCCCAGAGGGCATCTGACCTTAGCTGACCTTTAGGGTCTTGGGGTGTTGTTCTTCTGCACAATGAACACACACACACAAAGAAGAGGATGTAGCACACACACCTAGCTCCGTGCACATCCAATGTATGCAAGTACATACACACACATGTGAAGTCTGCCTATAAATACTGGGGACAAAGAAACCGTCCCTGCTTCCCCTTCTTCCCCTCCTTGCCCTTCTGTCCCTCCTTGCCTTGCCCTTCTTCTTCTTGCTCTGTTCTGTTCCGGCCACACCATGTAGCAGCAAGGCTGACATGTGCTCCTGTGCTCTGTACTCTGTTTTGTCCAATAAATCGACTTGGGGAACATTACTGGTCTGGACCTTTCTCCTTATTGTAATATACTACACTAACCTCCAGTCAGTGTTTGACGGACAGTAGAACTGTTGCTTACGCAGTACCTAGAAGAGCGTAAACAGCTGAAGACGAAGATAAAGGACGTCGAAAGGGCAGAACTACAAGCCCACGGCTCATCGTCTTATGACCCTATGCTTCACCCTGTAGGATTTGTCCCGAAAATGAGTGAATATGACCAGGCCGAAGTCGACCACCCGCGTTTACCGGTAATTCGCCCCCAACTTGATTTGGTGTGCGACGCAATGGCTTCGCTCTTCAGTAATTCCTTTTTGACAGTGGTGGAAAAAGCACAAAATGATTTTACTTAAGTAAAAGTATCAATACTGCAATGTAGAAACACTCTTGTTACAAAGTAAAAGTCCGGTCATCAAATTTAACTTGAGTACAAAGTAGTGGATTCTTCATTCACCATTAAGGAATATTTTACAAACCAAAATTCTCTGTGTCTTTAAGATGTCATAGGGTAAGAAAATTATAAAAAAAATATTATATTGTTGGGAAACTAAATGTTCAAAAGGCAATCATTTGTTTTAAGGTTTATTATCTCAGTGTGTACATAAGCTCTATTGTGCTGATATTCTTTTGGATCACTCTGTGTGTGTGTGTGATACATTTACATAGGCAGTTTTGTTGACACTATTACCCTGAGTAATTTCCTTCCTTTCTGCCTTTCTTTCTCCTCTTTCCCCTCTCCAGAAGTCAACTGCTGGGGGAAAGTGGCAGAATCCTACAAAATCATATATGGCTTACTGGAGAGTCTCCTCAGTGGTGCGGGAGCGTTCGACAATATGGAAGGCAAAGCTTTTCGGGAAAACATGCTGCAGTCCATTACGTTAACGTATGGTATGGTCAACAGCCGTCTTCAATTCGTCGTAAAAAGACTTGAACAGTCTGAGATGGTAAGGGGTTTCTGTGTATCTGTCGGTCTGTCTGTGATTTACTCAACTCATAGAAAGTGAGTACTGTCCGTCTTTCTGTGTATGTCTGTCTGTCTGACTGTCTGTCTGTATGTGAGTCATGGATAAAAATGTTATGCATGTTCAGAGGCAAATTGGATGTATGCAGTCTCCTAATCTCCTAATCCCCTCAACATTTTGAAAGCCCATGTTCGCCAGGCCTGATGTCAGTGAGCAGCTAATCTCACTGTGATCAACATGAAATTTTGCACGCACACTCCCCAAAATTACCCTTGTTAGCCCATAAACAAATGCAAACAAAGCTGATTCTGCCACTATAGACCATCACAGAACCCGGTGATGCATTAAAAAAATAACGAAAACAAAACATTTGAAGATCTGGATCCGCGGAACCATTCCAGGTTTTCTTACTAATATATATTTTTGTTCCATTTAAATAGGTGTTATAAATAATGCTGTGGGATTAAATCAATGTGGAAATCAAATTGTTCTCTCTGCCTCTCTTCTCTCTAGAGCACCACCTTGTCTCAGTGGTCCATGGCGAGAAGGTTCACCAGATACTGCTTAAAAGACAGAGGATTAAAATTAAAGGCTTAAAGAACTGAAGGCTTTAAGTGCTGTGGCGTGTTTATCGCATTGACTTTATGACTCACGGTTTACTTGACATTACGTTACATTTTCAACACTTTTTGCTTCCTTCACAGGTGTTGCCGGTGATACTAATTAGGGTTGTGTTCCCAGTGTTTCAGATCAACAGGCAATAACAATTATTTTGTATTTGACTGCCGACATTGATTTTGTTTCTTTTTCTTTTTTTTGTATATTGTTGGGAAACTAAGGCCTTGGCTACACGTACATGGATCTTTTTCTAAACGCACATTTTTGTGTGCGTTTGGGCCTTTCAGCCACACGCAAACGGTGTTTTTGGCCGCTAAAACGGATATTTTTGTAAACGGATAAATAAGTGAAGGTTTTCCAAAACATGCGTTTCAGTGGATCTGTGTGGACATGTAATCCGGAGATTTTGAGAAACGATGACGTCATCGCGCATTCGCACATGGTCATTATAATAATAAATAATACAATAATACATAAACACCGGACCGCTCATGGTCATTATAATAATAAATGAAGAGAGAGAGAGCAACACTTACAGTCTATGAAACAAGGCACGCTCATTTATGGCTAAATAATGTCATACTTAATAATAAGACAGTGGTGGGAAAAGTAGCTCATTCACTGTGTGACGAAAACCCTCTCTCTCTGCGCCAAGTAGAACACACGGCGCGCACACAGATTGAATGTGGGGTCTGTCGTCCTAAAACACAATCGCCCCGGTGCCGAGAGTCCCTGCTTTATAGTGGTGTTCGATGTTTTTACATTGCCAACTCTCACATGTACATAAACGTTCAGATTTCAAATATAAAGTGCTTACCCCTGAGCCACGGACGTTACAAGGCGATCCGGACCGTGATAAGTACCCGTATCTCCCGTATTGTTCAATAAAAAGCATTTTAATCCGATCGTCGGCCATTTTCTCCAAATTTTCTCCGATGCTTTCAACCATGCGACACCAATGGTTGGAAGGTGTATTGCACTCTGATACATTACCAAAATAAAAGAACAGAAAAATAAAATGGCCGGCGATGGGATTAAAATGCTTTTTATTGAACAATACGGGAGATACGGGTACTTATCACGGTCCGGATTGCCTTGTAACATCCGTGGCTCAGGGGTAAGCACTTTATATTTGAAATCTGAACGTTTATGTACATGTGCGAGTTGGCAATGTAAAAAAAAAAAAACGAACACCACTATAAACCAGAGACTCGACAGCGTCATGTGAACCATGGCTACTGTTTGAGCTGCAGCTGCGGCCTAATAATGTTGTTTTCGTTTATGTTCACGTATGCTGTTCACGTATGCTATTAAAATAATGCAGCTATTGCAGTATTGGGCCTTAACATGTGATTACAAATGTATTTGTATTTGGCCCCTCATATATATAATTATAAAATAAATGTAAATATAAAATCTGATATAAAATTGAAACATGCAGCTGATCGATGCGTTTCTGCGTCTACGTGTGGACAGGGATTTTTGTTTATCTTTGTCATGTGGCCAGGGATTATTTTTAAAAACGGAGGACTAAAATATCCGTTTAGTAAAAGATCCATGTATGTGTAGCCAAGGCCTAAATGTTCAAGAGGCAATCATTTGTTTTAAGGTTTATGTTTGACTGCCAAAATTGTTATTTTATGTTGAAAAACTATAAATGTTAATTTTGAAAATAACATCAATCTTTCTGCCCTACATCAGAGCTAGGTGCATGGTGGAGTACCTAAAGGCTGAAAACGATAAACTGTTCAGTGGCGCATGTCACCTATCCAACGTGGGGGGTTTCGAGCAGATCTGCAAACAAGTTACCTTCAATCTGTTAATACTGTGGAACAGGCTATTCCCAACACTGACCGCCGGGGCCAAAGCCATGATAATCGTCGGTAAGTTCTCAGTAGGTGTTTTCATAGGTGTTATAAATAATGCTGTGGGATTAAATCAACGTGGAAATCTAATAGTTCTCTCTGCCTCTCTTCTCTCTAGCGCACCGAATATAGGCAGTTCTCCGTGGTCCAAGAAAGGTCCGAGAAAGACGCCCGTCTCAGCAGGCAATAACAATTATTTTGTATTTGACTGCCGACATTGATTTTGTTTATTTTTCTTTTTTTTTGTATATTGTTGTGCATTTTGAAAATAACATAAATCTTTCTGCCCTACATCAGATGCAGGTGCATGGTGTCTTACATTCGTGAATTACTTTCACGAATGCAGGACAGTGAAAAAAGACTAAGCATCTTTGCTGAGGCGACGCTCTTAGGCAAAGTTGACGGACCCTTGTTGGCGTTGTACAAATGGTTGACCAATCATTTCAGCATTTCCTCATAGAGCTGTGTAATTCTATTGGGAACATGTACTGTTGACTAACCCATTAAGACCTGAGGCGATTCTTTTAAAACATTTTTAAATCATAACAGTTTTTGGAAAGAAATTAAAAAAAAATGTTTAAGATTTTTCAAAAATAGCAGATCTACAAGCTCATAGCGCGGCACTCGGTGCCGCGCTATGAGCTTGTATATCTGCTATTTTTGAATAGCCAATGAAATCTAAAGTGACACAGATGCGTTCCAGTTATAACCCTCCCCGCTCAATTTGCTGTAGGTTCACCAACTTTGGTAATTCGTGCTTCATGAACGCCGTTTTACAATCTCTGTTCAGACTCCCCTCCTTCTATGCTGATATATTAAACGATAATCTCTTCAAGAAGACCACAGACAGCGGACTGCTCAGGTAGCACAACACAAACGTATTTATGCTTTGCTTGTAGACAGAAAATGGCAGTAGCTGATTGACTCAATGTGTGTCGACTAATCTCAAGTCTTTACGCTTAAAGCTATGTGAGATCCATTTCTTACAGAAATGTTCCCGACCGCGGGAGGTCCGAAGCGGAAATCCTACTGATTGTCGATTTCGAGACACGCTGGGAGGAACTCTACAAACAATTCATGCACCCGAAGTTTAAAAGCGTGGACTATGCGATGGCTGACTTCGGTAAGTCCTTTTTGACAGTGGTGGAAAAAGCACAAAATGCTTGTACTTAAGTACAAGTATCTATACTGCAATGTAGAAACACTCTTGTCTAGTAAAAAGTAGTGGATTCTTCATTCACCATTAAGGAATATTTTACAAACGAAAATTCTCTGTGTCTTTAAGACATCACAGGATAAGGAAACGATAGAAATGGAGGACTGTATTTTCTGGTGTTGACCAGTGAAAACTATAGAGGCATCCCTGAGCACAGATTAACAACACTTATACAAAAGAACACCCCATTAGGATAAAATGGGAGTCTACACATTCCAGTATCTGAATAAAAGGAGAAAGACTATTAGACCAATATTAAAGACAAAACTGGAGAAAACTGGTGCTCAGAGCACAGCGTTTGCATGGTGTGATCACAATCAACAATCAAAGTCTCATCAAACACAAGCATTAACACCTGGTATGCATGCATATTGCCATCAAACACAAGCATTAACACCTGGTATGCATGCATATTGCCATCAAACACAAGCATTAACACCTGGTATGCATGCATATTGCCATCAAACACAAGCATTAACACCTGGTATGCATGCATATTGCCATCAAACACAAGCATTAACACCTGGTATGCATGCATATTGCTTAGCCTCTGATTGGACAACAGACCAATGAGGGAAAGACAGGTCAGGTGTATATGCTAGTATTTGATTGTGAGACACCACACCAAACACCCTCTGCTAACCTCCAGTCAGTGTTTGACGGACAGTAGAACTGTTGCTTACGCAGTACCTAGAAGAGCGTAAACAGCTGAAGACGAAGATAAAGGACGTCGAAAGGGCAGAACTACAAGCCCACGGCTCATCGTCTTATGACCCTATGCTTCACCCTGTAGGATTTGTCCCGAAAATGAGTGAATATGACCAGGCCGAAGTCGACCACCCGCGTTTACCGGTAATTCGCCCCCAACTTGATTTGGTGTGCAACGCAATGGCTTCGCTCTTCAGTAATTCCTTTTTGACAGTGGTGGAAAAAGCACAAAATGATTTTACTTAAGTAAAAGTATCAATACTGCAATGTAGAAACACTCTTGTTACAAAGTAAAAGTCCGGTCATCAAATTTAACTTGAGTACAAAGTAGTGGATTCTTCATTCACCATTAAGGAATATTTTACAAACCAAAATTCTCTGTGTCTTTAAGATGTCATAGGGTAAGAAAATTATAAAACAAATATTATATTGTTGGGAAACTAAATGTTCAAAAGGCAATCATTTGTTTTAAGGTTTATTATCTCAGTGTGTATATAAGCTCTATTGTGCTGATATTCTTTTGGATCACTCTGTGTGTGTGTGTGTGATACATTTACATAGGCAGTTTTGTTGACACTATTACCCTGAGTAATTTCCTTCCTTTCTGCCTTTCTTTCTCCTCTTTCCCCTCTCCAGAAGTCAACTGCTGGGGGAAAGTGGCAGAATCCTACAAAATCATATATGGCTTACTGGAGAGTCTCCTCAGTGGTGCGGGAGCGTTCGACAATATGGAAGGCAAAGCTTTTCGGGAAAACATGCTGCAGTCCATTACGTTAACGTATGGTACTGTATGGTCAACAGCCGTCTTCAATTTGTCGTAAAAAGACTTGAACAGTCTGAGATGGTAAGGGGTTTCTGTGTATCTGTCGGTCTGTCTGTGATTTACTCAACTCATAGAAAGTGAGTACTGTCCGTCTTTCTGTGTATGTCTGTCTGTCTGACTGTCTGTCTGTCTGTATGTGAGTCATGGATAAAAATGTTATGCATGTTCAGAGGCAAATTGGATGTATGCAGTCTCCTAATCTCCTAATCCCCTCAACATTTTGAAAGCCCATGTTCGCCAGGCCTGATGTCAGTGAGCAGCTAATCTCACTGTGATCAACATGAAATTTTGCGCGCACACTCCGCAAAATTACCCTCGTTAGCCCATAAACAAATGCAAACAAAGCTGATTCTGCCACTATAGACCATCACAGAACCCGGTGATGCATTAGAAAAATAACGAAAACAAAACATTTGAAGATCTGGATCCGCGGAACCATTCCAGGTTTTCTTACTAATATATATTTTTGTTCCATTTACATAGGTGTTATAAATAATGCTGTGGGATTAAATCAATGTGGAAATCGAATTGTTCTCTCTGCCTCTCTTCTCTCTAGAGCACCACCTTGTCTCAGTGGTCCATGGCGAGAAGGTTCACCAGATACTGCTTAAAAGACAGAGGATTCAAATTAAAGGCTTAAAGAACTGAAGGCTTTAAGTGCTGTGGCGTGTTTATCGCATTGACTTTATGACTCACGGTTTACTTGACATTACGTTACATTTTCAACACTTTTTGCTTCCTTCACAGGTGTTGCCGGTGATACTAATTAGGGTTGTGTTCCCAGTGTTTCAGATCAACAGGCAATAACAATTATTTTGTATTTGACTGCCGACATTGATTTTGTTTCTTTTTCTTTTTTTTGTATATTGTTGGGAAACTAAGGCCTTGGCTACACGTACATGGATCTTTTTCTAAACGCACATTTTTGTGTGCGTTTGGGCCTTTCAGCCACACGCAAACGGTGTTTTTGGCCGCTAAAACGGATATTTTTGTAAACGGATAAATAAGTGAAGGTTTTCCAAAACATGCGTTTCAGTGGATCTGTGTGGACATGTAATCCGGAGATTTTGAGAAACGATGACGTCATCGCGCATTCGCACATGGTCATTATAATAATAAATAATACAATAATACATAAACACCGGACCGCTCATGGTCATTATAATAATAAATGAAGAGAGAGAGAGCAACACTTACAGTCTATGAAACAAGGCACGCTCATTTATGGCTAAATAATGTCATACTTAATAATAAGACAGTGGTGGGAAAAGTAGCTCATTCACTGTGTGACGAAAACCCTCTTTCTCTGCGCCAAGTAGAACACACGGCGCGCACACAGATTGAATGTGGGGTCTGTCGTCCTAAAACACAATCGCCCCGGTGCCGAGAGTCCCTGCTTTATAGTGGTGTTCGATGTTTTTACATTGCCAACTCTCACATGTACATAAACGTTCAGATTTCAAATATAAAGTGCTTACCCCTGAGCCACGGACGTTACAAGGCGATCCGGACCGTGATAAGTACCCGCATCTCCCGTATTGTTCAATAAAAAGCATTTTAATCCGATCGTCGGCCATTTTCTCCAAATTTTCTCCGATGCTTTCAACCATGCGACACCAATGGTTGGAAGGTGTATTGCACTCTGATACATTACCAAAATAAAAGAACAGAAAAAGAAAATGGCCGGCGATGGGATTAAAATGCTTTTTATTGAACAATACGGGAGATACGGGTACTTATCACGGTCCGGATTGCCTTGTAACATCCGTGGCTCAGGGGTAAGCACTTTATATTTGAAATCTGAACGTTTATGTACATGTGCGAGTTGGCAATGTAAAAAAAAAAAAACGAACACCACTATAAACCAGAGACTCGACAGCGTCATGTGAACCATGGCTACTGTTTGAGCTGCAGCTGCGGCCTAATAATGTTGTTTTCGTTTATGTTCACGTATGCTGTTCACGTATGCTATTAAAATAATGCAGCTATTGCAGTATTGGGCCTTAACATGTGATTACAAATGTATTTGTATTTGGCCCCTCATATATATAATTATAAAATAAATGTAAATATAAAATCTGATATAAAATTGAAACATGCAGCTGATCGATGCGTTTCTGCGTCTACGTGTGGACAGGGATTTTTGTTTATCTTTGTCATGTGGCCAGGGATTATTTTTAAAAACGGAGGACTAAAATATCCGTTTAGTAAAAGATCCATGTATGTGTAGCCAAGGCCTAAATGTTCAAGAGGCAATCATTTGTTTTAAGGTTTATGTTTGACTGCCAAAATTGTTATTTTATGTTGAAAAACTATAAATGTTAATTTTGAAAATAACATCAATCTTTCTGCCCTACATCAGAGCTAGGTGCATGGTGGAGTACCTAAAGGCTGAAAACGATAAACTGTTCAGTGGCGCATGTCACCTATCCAACGTGGGGGGTTTCGAGCAGATCTGCAAACAAGTTACCTTCAATCTGTTAATACTGTGGAACAGGCTATTCCCAACACTGACCGCCGGGGCCAAAGCCATGATAATCGTCGGTAAGTTCTCAGTAGGTGTTTTCATAGGTGTTATAAATAATGCTGTGGGATTAAATCAACGTGGAAATCTAATAGTTCTCTCTGCCTCTCTTCTCTCTAGCGCACCGAATATAGGCAGTTCTCCGTGGTCCAAGAAAGGTCCGAGAAAGACGCCCGTCTCAGCAGGCAATAACAATTATTTTGTATTTGACTGCCGACATTGATTTTGTTTATTTTTCTTTTTTTTTGTATATTGTTGTGCATTTTGAAAATAACATAAATCTTTCTGCCCTACATCAGATGCAGGTGCATGGTGTCTTACATTTGTGAATTACTTTCACGAATGCAGGACAGTGAAAAAAGACTAAGCATCTTTGCTGAGGCGACGCTCTTAGGCAAAGTTGACGGACCCTTGTTGGCGTTGTACAAATGGTTGACCAATCATTTCAGCATTTCCTCATAGAGCTGTGTAATTCTATTGGGAACATGTACTGTTGACTAACCCATTAAGACCTGAGGCGATTCTTTTAAAACATTTTTAAATCATAACAGTTTTTGGAAAGAAATTAAAAAAAAATGTTTAAGATTTTTCAAAAATAGCAGATCTACAAGCTCATAGCGCGGCACTCGGTGCCGCGCTATGAGCTTGTATATCTGCTATTTTTGAATAGCCAATGAAATCTAAAGTGACACAGATGCGTTCCAGTTATAACCCTCCCCGCTCAATTTGCTGTAGGTTCACCAACTTTGGTAATTCGTGCTTCATGAACGCCGTTTTACAATCTCTGTTCAGACTCCCCTCCTTCTATGCTGATATATTAAACGATAATCTCTTCAAGAAGACCACAGACAGCGGACTGCTCAGGTGGCACAACACAAACGTATTTATGCTTTGCTTGTAGACAGAAAATGGCAGTAGCTGATTGACTCAATGTGTGTCGACTAATCTCAAGTCTTTACGCTTAAAGCTATGTGAGATCCATTTCTTACAGAAATGTTCCCGACCGCGGGAGGTCCGAAGCGGAAATCCTACTGATTGTCGATTTCGAGACACGCTGGGAGGAACTCTACAAACAATTCATGCACCCGAAGTTTAAAAGCGTGGACTATGCGATGGCTGACTTCGGTAAGTCCTTTTTGACAGTGGTGGAAAAAGCACAAAATGCTTGTACTTAAGTACAAGTATCTATACTGCAATGTAGAAACACTCTTGTCTAGTAAAAAGTAGTGGATTCTTCATTCACCATTAAGGAATATTTTACAAACGAAAATTCTCTGTGTCTTTAAGACATCACAGGATAAGGAAACGATAGAAATGGAGGACTGTATTTTCTGGTGTTGACCAGTGAAAACTATAGAGGCATCCCTGAGCACAGATTAACAACACTTATACAAAAGAACACCCCATTAGGATAAAATGGGAGTCTACACATTCCAGTATCTGAATAAAAGGAGAAAGACTATTAGACCAATATTAAAGACAAAACTGGAGAAAACTGGTGCTCAGAGCACAGCGTTTGCATGGTGTGATCACAATCAACAATCAAAGTCTCATCAAACACAAGCATTAACACCTGGTATGCATGCATATTGCCATCAAACACAAGCATTAACACCTGGTATGCATGCATATTGCCATCAAACACAAGCATTAACACCTGGTATGCATGCATATTGCCATCAAACACAAGCATTAACACCTGGTATGCATGCATATTGCCATCAAACACAAGCATTAACACCTGGTATGCATGCATATTGCTTAGCCTCTGATTGGACAACAGACCAATGAGGGAAAGACAGGTCAGGTGTATATGCTAGTATTTGATTGTGAGACACCACACCAAACACCCTCTGCTAACCTCCAGTCAGTGTTTGACGGACAGTAGAACTGTTGCTTACGCAGTACCTAGAAGAGCGTAAACAGCTGAAGACGAAGATAAAGGACGTCGAAAGGGCAGAACTACAAGCCCACGGCTCATCGTCTTATGACCCTATGCTTCACCCTGTAGGATTTGTCCCGAAAATGAGTGAATATGACCAGGCCGAAGTCGACCACCCGCGTTTACCGGTAATTCGCCCCCAACTTGATTTGGTGTGCGACGCAATGGCTTCGCTCTTCAGTAATTCCTTTTTGACAGTGGTGGAAAAAGCACAAAATGATTTTACTTAAGTAAAAGTATCAATACTGCAATGTAGAAACACTCTTGTTACAAAGTAAAAGTCCGGTCATCAAATTTAACTTGAGTACAAAGTAGTGGATTCTTCATTCACCATTAAGGAATATTTTACAAACCAAAATTCTCTGTGTCTTTAAGATGTCATAGGGTAAGAAAATTATAAAAAAAATATTATATTGTTGGGAAACTAAATGTTCAAAAGGCAATCATTTGTTTTAAGGTTTATTATCTCAGTGTGTACATAAGCTCTATTGTGCTGATATTCTTTTGGATCACTCTGTGTGTGTGTGTGATACATTTACATAGGCAGTTTTGTTGACACTATTACCCTGAGTAATTTCCTTCCTTTCTGCCTTTCTTTCTCCTCTTTCCCCTCTCCAGAAGTCAACTGCTGGGGGAAAGTGGCAGAATCCTACAAAATCATATATGGCTTACTGGAGAGTCTCCTCAGTGGTGCGGGAGCGTTCGACAATATGGAAGGCAAAGCTTTTCGGGAAAACATGCTGCAGTCCATTACGTTAACGTATGGTATGGTCAACAGCCGTCTTCAATTCGTCGTAAAAAGACTTGAACAGTCTGAGATGGTAAGGGGTTTCTGTGTATCTGTCTGTCTGTCTGTGATTTACTCAACTCATAGAAATTGAGTACTGTCCGTCTTTCTGTGTATGTCTGTCTGTCTGTCTGTCTGTCTGTATGTGAGTCATGGATAAAAATGTTATGCATGTTCAGAGGCAAATTGGATGTATGCAGTCTCCTAATCTCCTAATCCCCTCAACATTTTGAAAGCCCATGTTCGCCAGGCCTGATGTCAGTGAGCAGCTAATCTCACTGTGATCAACATGAAATTTTGCACGCACACTCCGCAAAATTACCCTCGTTAGCCCATAAACAAATGCAAACAAAGCTGATTCTGCCACTATAGACCATCACAGAACCCGGTGATGCATTAAAAAAATAACGAAAACAAAACATTTGAAGATCTGGATCCGCGGAACCATTCCAGGTTTTCTTACTAATATATATTTTTGTTCCATTTACATAGGTGTTATAAATAATGCTGTGGGATTAAATCAATGTGGAAATCGAATTGTTCTCTCTGCCTCTCTTCTCTCTAGAGCACCACCTTGTCTCAGTGGTCCATGGCGAGAAGGTTCACCAGATACTGCTTAAAAGACAGAGGATTAAAATTAAAGGCTTAAAGAACTGAAGGCTTTAAGTGCTGTGGCGTGTTTATCGCATTGACTTTATGACTCACGGTTTACTTGACATTACGTTACATTTTCAACACTTTTTGCTTCCTTCACAGGTGTTGCCGGTGATACTAATTAGGGTTGTGTTCCCAGTGTTTCAGATCAACAGGCAATAACAATTATTTTGTATTTGACTGCCGACATTGATTTTGTTTCTTTTTCTTTTTTTTGTATATTGTTGGGAAACTGAGGCCTTGGCTACACGTACATGGATCTTTTTCTAAACGCACATTTTTGTGTGCGTTTGGGCCTTTCAGCCACACGCAAACGGTGTTTTTGGCCGCTAAAACGGATATTTTTGTAAACGGATAAATAAGTGAAGGTTTTCCAAAACATGCGTTTCAGTGGATCTGTGTGGACATGTAATCCGGAGATTTTGAGAAACGATGACGTCATCGCGCATTCGCACATGGTCATTATAATAATAAATAATACAATAATACATAAACACCGGACCGCTCATGGTCATTATAATAATAAATGAAGAGAGAGAGAGCAACACTTACAGTCTATGAAACAAGGCACGCTCATTTATGGCTAAATAATGTCATACTTAATAATAAGACAGTGGTGGGAAAAGTAGCTCATTCACTGTGTGACGAAAACCCTCTTTCTCTGCGCCAAGTAGAACACACGGCGCGCACACAGATTGAATGTGGGGTCTGTCGTCCTAAAACACAATCGCCCCGGTGCCGAGAGTCCCTGCTTTATAGTGGTGTTCGATGTTTTTACATTGCCAACTCTCACATGTACATAAACGTTCAGATTTCAAATATAAAGTGCTTACCCCTGAGCCACGGACGTTACAAGGCGATCCGGACCGTGATAAGTACCCGCATCTCCCGTATTGTTCAATAAAAAGCATTTTAATCCGATCGTCGGCCATTTTCTCCAAATTTTCTCCGATGCTTTCAACCATGCGACACCAATGGTTGGAAGGTGTATTGCACTCTGATACATTACCAAAATAAAAGAACAGAAAAAGAAAATGGCCGGCGATGGGATTAAAATGCTTTTTATTGAACAATACGGGAGATACGGGTACTTATCACGGTCCGGATTGCCTTGTAACATCCGTGGCTCAGGGGTAAGCACTTTATATTTGAAATCTGAACGTTTATGTACATGTGCGAGTTGGCAATGTAAAAAAAAAAAAACGAACACCACTATAAACCAGAGACTCGACAGCGTCATGTGAACCATGGCTACTGTTTGAGCTGCAGCTGCGGCCTAATAATGTTGTTTTCGTTTATGTTCACGTATGCTGTTCACGTATGCTATTAAAATAATGCAGCTATTGCAGTATTGGGCCTTAACATGTGATTACAAATGTATTTGTATTTGGCCCCTCATATATATAATTATAAAATAAATGTAAATATAAAATCTGATATAAAATTGAAACATGCAGCTGATCGATGCGTTTCTGCGTCTACGTGTGGACAGGGATTTTTGTTTATCTTTGTCATGTGGCCAGGGATTATTTTTAAAAACGGAGGACTAAAATATCCGTTTAGTAAAAGATCCATGTATGTGTAGCCAAGGCCTAAATGTTCAAGAGGCAATCATTTGTTTTAAGGTTTATGTTTGACTGCCAAAATTGTTATTTTATGTTGAAAAACTATAAATGTTAATTTTGAAAATAACATCAATCTTTCTGCCCTACATCAGAGCTAGGTGCATGGTGGAGTACCTAAAGGCTGAAAACGATAAACTGTTCAGTGGCGCATGTCACCTATCCAACGTGGGGGGTTTCGAGCAGATCTGCAAACAAGTTACCTTCAATCTGTTAATACTGTGGAACAGGCTATTCCCAACACTGACCGCCGGGGCCAAAGCCATGATAATCGTCGGTAAGTTCTCAGTAGGTGTTTTCATAGGTGTTATAAATAATGCTGTGGGATTAAATCAACGTGGAAATCTAATAGTTCTCTCTGCCTCTCTTCTCTCTAGCGCACCGAATATAGGCAGTTCTCCGTGGTCCAAGAAAGGTCCGAGAAAGACGCCCGTCTCAGCAGGCAATAACAATTATTTTGTATTTGACTGCCGACATTGATTTTGTTTATTTTTCTTTTTTTTTGTATATTGTTGTGCATTTTGAAAATAACATAAATCTTTCTGCCCTACATCAGATGCAGGTGCATGGTGTCTTACATTCGTGAATTACTTTCACGAATGCAGGACAGTGAAAAAAGACTAAGCATCTTTGCTGAGGCGACGCTCTTAGGCAAAGTTGACGGACCCTTGTTGGCGTTGTACAAATGGTTGACCAATCATTTCAGCATTTCCTCATAGAGCTGTGTAATTCTATTGGGAACATGTACTGTTGACTAACCCATTAAGACCTGAGGCGATTCTTTTAAAACATTTTTAAATCATAACAGTTTTTGGAAAGAAATTAAAAAAAAATGTTTAAGATTTTTCAAAAATAGCAGATCTACAAGCTCATAGCGCGGCACTCGGTGCCGCGCTATGAGCTTGTATATCTGCTATTTTTGAATAGCCAATGAAATCTAAAGTGACACAGATGCGTTCCAGTTATAACCCTCCCCGCTCAATTTGCTGTAGGTTCACCAACTTTGGTAATTCGTGCTTCATGAACGCCGTTTTACAATCTCTGTTCAGACTCCCCTCCTTCTATGCTGATATATTAAACGATAATCTCTTCAAGAAGACCACAGACAGCGGACTGCTCAGGTAGCACAACACAAACGTATTTATGCTTTGCTTGTAGACAGAAAATGGCAGTAGCTGATTGACTCAATGTGTGTCGACTAATCTCAAGTCTTTACGCTTAAAGCTATGTGAGATCCATTTCTTACAGAAATGTTCCCGACCGCGGGAGGTCCGAAGCGGAAATCCTACTGATTGTCGATTTCGAGACACGCTGGGAGGAACTCTACAAACAATTCATGCACCCGAAGTTTAAAAGCGTGGACTATGCGATGGCTGACTTCGGTAAGTCCTTTTTGACAGTGGTGGAAAAAGCACAAAATGCTTGTACTTAAGTACAAGTATCTATACTGCAATGTAGAAACACTCTTGTCTAGTAAAAAGTAGTGGATTCTTCATTCACCATTAAGGAATATTTTACAAACGAAAATTCTCTGTGTCTTTAAGACATCACAGGATAAGGAAACGATAGAAATGGAGGACTGTATTTTCTGGTGTTGACCAGTGAAAACTATAGAGGCATCCCTGAGCACAGATTAACAACACTTATACAAAAGAACACCCCATTAGGATAAAATGGGAGTCTACACATTCCAGTATCTGAATAAAAGGAGAAAGACTATTAGACCAATATTAAAGACAAAACTGGAGAAAACTGGTGCTCAGAGCACAGCGTTTGCATGGTGTGATCACAATCAACAATCAAAGTCTCATCAAACACAAGCATTAACACCTGGTATGCATGCATATTGCCATCAAACACAAGCATTAACACCTGGTATGCATGCATATTGCCATCAAACACAAGCATTAACACCTGGTATGCATGCATATTGCCATCAAACACAAGCATTAACACCTGGTATGCATGCATATTGCCATCAAACACAAGCATTAACACCTGGTATGCATGCATATTGCTTAGCCTCTGATTGGACAACAGACCAATGAGGGAAAGACAGGTCAGGTGTATATGCTAGTATTTGATTGTGAGACACCACACCAAACACCCTCTGCTAACCTCCAGTCAGTGTTTGACGGACAGTAGAACTGTTGCTTACGCAGTACCTAGAAGAGCGTAAACAGCTGAAGACGAAGATAAAGGACGTCGAAAGGGCAGAACTACAAGCCCACGGCTCATCGTCTTATGACCCTATGCTTCACCCTGTAGGATTTGTCCCGAAAATGAGTGAATATGACCAGGCCGAAGTCGACCACCCGCGTTTACCGGTAATTCGCCCCCAACTTGATTTGGTGTGCAACGCAATGGCTTCGCTCTTCAGTAATTCCTTTTTGACAGTGGTGGAAAAAGCACAAAATGATTTTACTTAAGTAAAAGTATCAATACTGCAATGTAGAAACACTCTTGTTACAAAGTAAAAGTCCGGTCATCAAATTTAACTTGAGTACAAAGTAGTGGATTCTTCATTCACCATTAAGGAATATTTTACAAACCAAAATTCTCTGTGTCTTTAAGATGTCATAGGGTAAGAAAATTATTAAAAAAATATTATATTGTTGGGAAACTAAATGTTCAAAAGGCAATCATTTGTTTTAAGGTTTATTATCTCAGTGTGTATATAAGCTCTATTGTGCTGATATTCTTTTGGATCACTCTGTGTGTGTGTGTGATACATTTACATAGGCAGTTTTGTTGACACTATTACCCTGAGTAATTTCCTTCCTTTCTGCCTTTCTTTCTCCTCTTTCCCCTCTCCAGAAGTCAACTGCTGGGGGAAAGTGGCAGAATCCTACAAAATCATATATGGCTTACTGGAGAGTCTCCTCAGTGGTGCGGGAGCGTTCGACAATATGGAAGGCAAAGCTTTTCGGGAAAACATGCTGCAGTCCATTACGTTAACGTATGGTACTGTATGGTCAACAGCCGTCTTCAATTTGTCGTAAAAAGACTTGAACAGTCTGAGATGGTAAGGGGTTTCTGTGTATCTGTCGGTCTGTCTGTGATTTACTCAACTCATAGAAAGTGAGTACTGTCCGTCTTTCTGTGTATGTCTGTCTGTCTGACTGTCTGTCTGTCTGTATGTGAGTCATGGATAAAAATGTTATGCATGTTCAGAGGCAAATTGGATGTATGCAGTCTCCTAATCTCCTAATCCCCTCAACATTTTGAAAGCCCATGTTCGCCAGGCCTGATGTCAGTGAGCAGCTAATCTCACTGTGATCAACATGAAATTTTGCACGCACACTCCGCAAAATTACCCTCGTTAGCCCATAAACAAATGCAAACAAAGCTGATTCTGCCACTATAGACCATCACAGAACCCGGTGATGCATTAGAAAAATAACGAAAACAAAACATTTGAAGATCTGGATCCGCGGAACCATTCCAGGTTTTCTTACTAATATATATTTTTGTTCCATTTACATAGGTGTTATAAATAATGCTGTGGGATTAAATCAATGTGGAAATCGAATTGTTCTCTCTGCCTCTCTTCTCTCTAGAGCACCACCTTGTCTCAGTGGTCCATGGCGAGAAGGTTCACCAGATACTGCTTAAAAGACAGAGGATTAAAATTAAAGGCTTAAAGAACTGAAGGCTTTAAGTGCTGTGGCGTGTTTATCGCATTGACTTTATGACTCACGGTTTACTTGACATTACGTTACATTTTCAACACTTTTTGCTTCCTTCACAGGTGTTGCCGGTGATACTAATTAGGGTTGTGTTCCCAGTGTTTCAGATCAACAGGCAATAACAATTATTTTGTATTTGACTGCCGACATTGATTTTGTTTCTTTTTCTTTTTTTTGTATATTGTTGGGAAACTAAGGCCTTGGCTACACGTACATGGATCTTTTTCTAAACGCACATTTTTGTGTGCGTTTGGGCCTTTCAGCCACACGCAAACGGTGTTTTTGGCCGCTAAAACGGATATTTTTGTAAACGGATAAATAAGTGAAGGTTTTCCAAAACATGCGTTTCAGTGGATCTGTGTGGACATGTAATCCGGAGATTTTGAGAAACGATGACGTCATCGCGCATTCGCACATGGTCATTATAATAATAAATAATACAATAATACATAAACACCGGACCGCTCATGGTCATTATAATAATAAATGAAGAGAGAGAGAGCAACACTTACAGTCTATGAAACAAGGCACGCTCATTTATGGCTAAATAATGTCATACTTAATAATAAGACAGTGGTGGGAAAAGTAGCTCATTCACTGTGTGACGAAAACCCTCTTTCTCTGCGCCAAGTAGAACACACGGCGCGCACACAGATTGAATGTGGGGTCTGTCGTCCTAAAACACAATCGCCCCGGTGCCGAGAGTCCCTGCTTTATAGTGGTGTTCGATGTTTTTACATTGCCAACTCTCACATGTACATAAACGTTCAGATTTCAAATATAAAGTGCTTACCCCTGAGCCACGGACGTTACAAGGCGATCCGGACCGTGATAAGTACCCGCATCTCCCGTATTGTTCAATAAAAAGCATTTTAATCCGATCGTCGGCCATTTTCTCCAAATTTTCTCTGATGCTTTCAACCATGCGACACCAATGGTTGGAAGGTGTATTGCACTCTGATACATTACCAAAATAAAAGAACAGAAAAATAAAATGGCCGGCGATGGGATTAAAATGCTTTTTATTGAACAATACGGGAGATACGGGTACTTATCACGGTCCGGATTGCCTTGTAACATCCGTGGCTCAGGGGTAAGCACTTTATATTTGAAATCTGAACGTTTATGTACATGTGCGAGTTGGCAATGTAAAAAAAAAAAAACGAACACCACTATAAACCAGAGACTCGACAGCGTCATGTGAACCATGGCTACTGTTTGAGCTGCAGCTGCGGCCTAATAATGTTGTTTTCGTTTATGTTCACGTATGCTGTTCACGTATGCTATTAAAATAATGCAGCTATTGCAGTATTGGGCCTTAACATGTGATTACAAATGTATTTGTATTTGGCCCCTCATATATATAATTATAAAATAAATGTAAATATAAAATCTGATATAAAATTGAAACATGCAGCTGATCGATGCGTTTCTGCGTCTACGTGTGGACAGGGATTTTTGTTTATCTTTGTCATGTGGCCAGGGATTATTTTTAAAAACGGAGGACTAAAATATCCGTTTAGTAAAAGATCCATGTATGTGTAGCCAAGGCCTAAATGTTCAAGAGGCAATCATTTGTTTTAAGGTTTATGTTTGACTGCCAAAATTGTTATTTTATGTTGAAAAACTATAAATGTTAATTTTGAAAATAACATCAATCTTTCTGCCCTACATCAGAGCTAGGTGCATGGTGGAGTACCTAAAGGCTGAAAACGATAAACTGTTCAGTGGCGCATGTCACCTATCCAACGTGGGGGGTTTCGAGCAGATCTGCAAACAAGTTACCTTCAATCTGTTAATACTGTGGAACAGGCTATTCCCAACACTGACCGCCGGGGCCAAAGCCATGATAATCGTCGGTAAGTTCTCAGTAGGTGTTTTCATAGGTGTTATAAATAATGCTGTGGGATTAAATCAACGTGGAAATCTAATAGTTCTCTCTGCCTCTCTTCTCTCTAGCGCACCGAATATAGGCAGTTCTCCGTGGTCCAAGAAAGGTCCGAGAAAGACGCCCGTCTCAGCAGGCAATAACAATTATTTTGTATTTGACTGCCGACATTGATTTTGTTTATTTTTCTTTTTTTTTGTATATTGTTGTGCATTTTGAAAATAACATAAATCTTTCTGCCCTACATCAGATGCAGGTGCATGGTGTCTTACATTTGTGAATTACTTTCACGAATGCAGGACAGTGAAAAAAGACTAAGCATCTTTGCTGAGGCGACGCTCTTAGGCAAAGTTGACGGACCCTTGTTGGCGTTGTACAAATGGTTGACCAATCATTTCAGCATTTCCTCATAGAGCTGTGTAATTCTATTGGGAACATGTACTGTTGACTAACCCATTAAGACCTGAGGCGATTCTTTTAAAACATTTTTAAATCATAACAGTTTTTGGAAAGAAATTAAAAAAAAATGTTTAAGATTTTTCAAAAATAGCAGATCTACAAGCTCATAGCGCGGCACTCGGTGCCGCGCTATGAGCTTGTATATCTGCTATTTTTGAATAGCCAATGAAATCTAAAGTGACACAGATGCGTTCCAGTTATAACCCTCCCCGCTCAATTTGCTGTAGGTTCACCAACTTTGGTAATTCGTGCTTCATGAACGCCGTTTTACAATCTCTGTTCAGACTCCCCTCCTTCTATGCTGATATATTAAACGATAATCTCTTCAAGAAGACCACAGACAGCGGACTGCTCAGGTAGCACAACACAAACGTATTTATGCTTTGCTTGTAGACAGAAAATGGCAGTAGCTGATTGACTCAATGTGTGTCGACTAATCTCAAGTCTTTACGCTTAAAGCTATGTGAGATCCATTTCTTACAGAAATGTTCCCGACCGCGGGAGGTCCGAAGCGGAAATCCTACTGATTGTCGATTTCGAGACACGCTGGGAGGAACTCTACAAACAATTCATGCACCCGAAGTTTAAAAGCGTGGACTATGCGATGGCTGACTTCGGTAAGTCCTTTTTGACAGTGGTGGAAAAAGCACAAAATGCTTGTACTTAAGTACAAGTATCTATACTGCAATGTAGAAACACTCTTGTCTAGTAAAAAGTAGTGGATTCTTCATTCACCATTAAGGAATATTTTACAAACGAAAATTCTCTGTGTCTTTAAGACATCACAGGATAAGGAAACGATAGAAATGGAGGACTGTATTTTCTGGTGTTGACCAGTGAAAACTATAGAGGCATCCCTGAGCACAGATTAACAACACTTATACAAAAGAACACCCCATTAGGATAAAATGGGAGTCTACACATTCCAGTATCTGAATAAAAGGAGAAAGACTATTAGACCAATATTAAAGACAAAACTGGAGAAAACTGGTGCTCAGAGCACAGCGTTTGCATGGTGTGATCACAATCAACAATCAAAGTCTCATCAAACACAAGCATTAACACCTGGTATGCATGCATATTGCCATCAAACACAAGCATTAACACCTGGTATGCATGCATATTGCCATCAAACACAAGCATTAACACCTGGTATGCATGCATATTGCCATCAAACACAAGCATTAATAAGGATAAGGATAATTCCTTTTAACAGGTCGTTCATGAAAGTCCTTGCGGTCTTGTTTCCAATGAGAACCTGTGAGCAATTAGGGGTTAAGAGTCTTGCTCAGGGACAAATTTCATTTCATCGACACATATGCTGGCCTGGCCTGGAATCGAACCTGGGGCAACCAGGGCCTCTGGCTCCCTAGGCGGGCTCACTAACCACTCAGCTATGGCCGCCCCCATTAACACCTGGTATGCATGCATATTGCCATCAAACACAAGCATTAACACCTGGTATGCATGCATATTGCTTAGCCTCTGATTGGACAACAGACCAATGAGGGAAAGACAGGTCAGGTGTATATGCTAGTATTTGATTGTGAGACACCACACCAAACACCCTCTGCTAACCTCCAGTCAGTGTTTGACGGACAGTAGAACTGTTGCTTACGCAGTACCTAGAAGAGCGTAAACAGCTGAAGACGAAGATAAAGGACGTCGAAAGGGCAGAACTACAAGCCCACGGCTCATCGTCTTATGACCCTATGCTTCACCCTGTAGGATTTGTCCCGAAAATGAGTGAATATGACCAGGCCGAAGTCGACCACCCGCGTTTACCGGTAATTCGCCCCCAACTTGATTTGGTGTGCGACGCAATGGCTTCGCTCTTCAGTAATTCCTTTTTGACAGTGGTGGAAAAAGCACAAAATGATTTTACTTAAGTAAAAGTATCAATACTGCAATGTAGAAACACTCTTGTTACAAAGTAAAAGTCCGGTCATCAAATTTAACTTGAGTACAAAGTAGTGGATTCTTCATTCACCATTAAGGAATATTTTACAAACCAAAATTCTCTGTGTCTTTAAGATGTCATAGGGTAAGAAAATTATAAAAAAAATATTATATTGTTGGGAAACTAAATGTTCAAAAGGCAATCATTTGTTTTAAGGTTTATTATCTCAGTGTGTACATAAGCTCTATTGTGCTGATATTCTTTTGGATCACTCTGTGTGTGTGTGTGATACATTTACATAGGCAGTTTTGTTGACACTATTACCCTGAGTAATTTCCTTCCTTTCTGCCTTTCTTTCTCCTCTTTCCCCTCTCCAGAAGTCAACTGCTGGGGGAAAGTGGCAAAATCCTACAAAATCATATATGGCTTACTGGAGAGTCTCCTCAGTGGTGCGGGAGCGTTCGACAATATGGAAGGCAAAGCTTTTCGGGAAAACATGCTGCAGTCCATTACGTTAACGTATGGTATGGTCAACAGCCGTCTTCAATTCGTCGTAAAAAGACTTGAACAGTCTGAGATGTCTGTCTGTCTGTGATTTACTCAACTCATAGAAATTGAGTACTGTCCGTCTTTCTGTGTATGTCTGTCTGTCTGACTGTCTGTATGTGAGTCATGGATAAAAATGTTATGCATGTTCAGAGGCAAATTGGATGTATGCAGTCTCCTAATCTCCTAATCCCCTCAATATTTAGAAAGCCCATGTTCGCCAGGCCGGATGTCAGTGAGCAGCTAATCTCACTGTGATCAACATGAAATTTTGCACGCACACTCCGCAAAATTACCCTCGTTAGCCCATAAACAAATGCAAACAAAGCTGATTCTGCCACTATAGACCATCACAGAACCCGGTGATGCATTAAAAAAATAACGAAAACAAAACATTTGAAGATCTGGATCCGCGGAACCATTCCAGGTTTTCTTACTAATATATATTTTTGTTCCATTTACATAGGTGTTATAAATAATGCTGTGGGATTAAATCAATGTGGAAATCGAATTGTTCTCTCTGCCTCTCTTCTCTCTAGAGCACCACCTTGTCTCAGTGGTCCATGGCGAGAAGGTTCACCAGATACTGCTTAAAAGACAGAGGATTATAATGAGGTGATACTAATTAGGGTTGTGTTCCCAGTGTTTCAGATCAACAGGCAATAACAATTATTTTGTATTTGACTGCCGACATTGATTTTGTTTCTTTTTCTTTTTTTTGTATATTGTTGGGAAACTAAATGTTCAAGGGGCAATCATTTGTTTTAAGGTTTATGTTTGACTGCCAAAATTGTTATTTTATGTTGAAAAACTATAAATGTTCATTTTGAAAATAACATCAATCTTTCTGCCCTACATCAGAGCTAGGTGCATGGTGGAGTACCTAAAGGCTGAAAACGATAAACTGTTCAGTGGCGCATGTCACCTATCCAACGTGGGGGGTTTCGAGCAGATCTGCAAACAAGTTACCTTCAATCTGTTAATACTGTGGAACAGGCTATTCCCAACACTGACCGCCGTGGCCAAAGCCATGATAATCATCGGTAAGTTCTCAGTAGGTGTTTTCATAGGTGTTATAAATAATGCTGTGGGATTAAATCAACGTGGAAATCTAATAGTTCTCTCTGCCTCTCTTCTCTCTAGCGCACCGAATATAGGCAGTTCTCCGTGGTCCAAGAAAGGTCCGAGAAAGACGCCCGTCTCAGCAGGCAATAACAATTATTTTGTATTTGACTGCCGACATTGATTTTGTTTATTTTTCTTTTTTTTTGTATATTGTTGTTCATTTTGAAAATAACATAAATCTTTCTGCCCTATATCAGATGCAGGTGCATGGTGTCTTACATTCGTGAATTCCTTTCACGAATGCAGGACAGTGAAAAAAGATTTAGCCTCTTTGCTGAGGCGACGCTCTTAGGCAAAGTTGACGGACCCTTGTTGGCGTTGTACAAATGGTTGACCAATCATTTCAGCAGCGTGACCCAAGCATTGAGCGGTAAGTCCTTTTTGACAGTGATGGAAAAGGTACAAAATGTGATAGTATGTAAAAGTAAGTAAAAGTATCAATAATGCAATGTAGAAACTGGAGAGTCTCCTCAGTGGTGCGGGAGCGTTCGACAATATGGAAGGCAAAGCTTTTCGGGAAAACATGCTGCAGTCCATTACGTTAACGTATGGTATGGTCAACAGCCGTCTTCAATTCGTCGTAAAAAGACTTGAACAGTCTGAGATGGTAAGGGGTTTCTGTGTATCTGTCGGTCTGTCTGTGATTTACTCAACTCATAGAAAGTGAGTACTGTCCGTCTTTCTGTGTATGTCTGTCTGTCTGTCTGACTGTCTGTCTGTATGTGAGTCATGGATAAAAATGTTATGCATGTTCAGAGGCAAATTGGATGTATGCAGTCTCCTAATCTCCTAATCCCCTCAACATTTTGAAAGCCCATGTTCGCCAGGCCTGATGTCAGTGAGCAGCTAATCTCACTGTGATCAACATGAAATTTTGCACGCACACTCCCCAAAATTACCCTTGTTAGCCCATAAACAAATGCAAACAAAGCTGATTCTGCCACTATAGACCATCACAGAACCCGGTGATGCATTAAAAAAATAACGAAAACAAAACATTTGAAGATCTGGATCCGCGGAACCATTCCAGGTTTTCTTACTAATATATATTTTTGTTCCATTTACATAGGTGTTATAAATAATGCTGTGGGATTAAATCAATGTGGAAATCGAATTGTTCTCTCTGCCTCTCTTCTCTCTAGAGCACCACCTTGTCTCAGTGGTCCATGGCGAGAAGGTTCACCAGATACTGCTTAAAAGACAGAGGATTAAAATTAAAGGCTTAAAGAACTGAAGGCTTTAAGTGCTGTGGCGTGTTTATCGCATTGACTTTATGACTCACGGTTTACTTGACATTACATTATCAACACTTTTTGCTTCCTTCACAGGTGTTGCCGGTGATACTAATTAGGGTTGTGTTCCCAGTGTTTCAGATCAACAGGCAATAACAATTATTTTGTATTTGACTGCCGACATTGATTTTGTTTCTTTTTATTTTTTTTGTATATTGTTGGGAAACTAAATGTTCAAGAGGCAATCATTTGTTTTAAGGTTTATGTTTGACTGCCAAAATTGTTATTTTATGTTGAAAAACTATAAATGTTAATTTTGAAAATAACATCAATCTTTCTGCCCTACATCAGAGCTAGGTGCATGGTGGAGTACCTAAAGGCTGAAAACGATAAACTGTTCAGTGGCGCATGTCACCTATCCAACGTGGGGGGTTTCGAGCAGATCTGCAAACAAGTTACCTTCAATCTGTTAATACTGTGGAACAGGCTATTCCCAACACTGACCGCCGGGGCCAAAGCCATGATAATCGTCGGTAAGTTCTCAGTAGGTGTTTTCATAGGTGTTATAAATAATGCTGTGGGATTAAATCAACGTGGAAATCTAATAGTTCTCTCTGCCTCTCTTCTCTCTAGCGCACCGAATATAGGCAGTTCTCCGTGGTCCAAGAAGGGTCCGAGAAAGACGCCCGTCTCAGCAGGCAATAACAATTATTTTGTATTTGACTGCCGACATTGATTTTGTTTATTTTTCTTTTTTTTTGTATATTGTTGTGCATTTTGAAAATAACATAAATCTTTCTGCCCTACATCAGATGCAGGTGCATGGTGTCTTACATTTGTGAATTACTTTCACGAATGCAGGACAGTGAAAAAAAACTAAGCATCTTTGCTGAGGCGACGCTCTTAGGCAAAGTTGACGGACCCTTGTTGGCGTTGTACAAATGGTTGACCAATCATTTCAGCATTTCCTCATAGAGCTGTGTAATTCTATTGGGAACATGTACTGTTGACTAACCCATTAAGACCTGAGGCGATTCTTTTAAAACATTTTTAAATCATAACAGTTTTTGGAAAGAAATTAAAAAAAAATGTTTAAGATTTTTCAAAAATAGCAGATCTACAAGCTCATAGCGCGGCACTCGGTGCCGCGCTATGAGCTTGTATATCTGCTATTTTTGAATAGCCAATGAAATCTAAAGTGACACAGATGCGTTCCAGTTATAACCCTCCCCGCTCAATTTGCTGTAGGTTCACCAACTTTGGTAATTCGTGCTTCATGAACGCTGTTTTACAATCTCTGTTCAGACTCCCCTCCTTCTATGCTGATATATTAAACGATAATCTCTTCAAGAAGACCACAGACAGCGGACTGCTCAGGTAGCACAACACAAACGTATTTATGCTTTGCTTGTAGACAGAAAATGGCAGTAGCTGATTGACTCAATGTGTGTCGACTAATCTCAAGACTTTACGCTTAAAGCTATGTGAGATCCATTTCTTACAGAAATGTTCCCGACCGCGGGAGGTCCGAAGCGGAAATCCTACTGATTGTCGATTTCGAGACACGCTGGGAGGAACTCTACAAACAATTCATGCACCCGAAGTTTAAAAGCGTGGACTATGCGATGGCTGACTTCGGTAAGTCCTTTTTGACAGTGGTGGAAAAAGCACAAAATGCTTGTACTTAAGTACAAGTATCTATACTGCAATGTAGAAACACTCTTGTCTAGTAAAAAGTAGTGGATTCTTCATTCACCATTAAGGAATATTTTACAAACGAAAATTCTCTGTGTCTTTAAGACATCACAGGATAAGGAAACGATAGAAATGGAGGACTGTATTTTCTGGTGTTGACCAGTGAAAACTATAGAGGCATCCCTGAGCACAGATTAACAACACTTATACAAAAGAACATCCCATTAGGATAAAATGGGAGTCTACACATTCCAGTATCTGAATAAAAGGAGAAAGACTATTAGACCAATATTAAAGACAAAACTGGAGAAAACTGGTGCTCAGAGCACAGCGTTTGCATGGTGTGATCACAATCAACAATCAAAGTCTCATCAAACACAAGCATTAACACCTGGTATGCATGCATATTGCCATCAAACACAAGCATTAACACCTGGTATGCATGCATATTGCCATCAAACACAAGCATTAACACCTGGTATGCATGCATATTGCCATCAAACACAAGCATTAACACCTGGTATGCATGCATATTGCCATCAAACACAAGCATTAACACCTGGTATGCATGCATATTGCTTAGCCTCTGATTGGACAACAGACCAATGAGGGAAAGACAGGTCAGGTGTATATGCTAGTATTTGATTGTGAGACACCACACCAAACACCCTCTGCTAACCTCCAGTCAGTGTTTGACGGACAGTAGAACTGTTGCTTACGCAGTACCTAGAAGAGCGTAAACAGCTGAAGACAAAGATAAAGGACGTCGAAAGGGCAGAACTACAAGCCCACGGCTCATCGTCTTATGACCCTATGCTTCACCCTGTAGGATTTGTCCCGAAAATGAGTGAATATGACCAGGCCGAAGTCGACCACCCGCGTTTACCGGTAATTCGCCCCCAACTTGATTTGGTGTGCAACGCAATGGCTTCGCTCTTCAGTAATTCCTTTTTGACAGTGGTGGAAAAAGCACAAAATGATTTTACTTAAGTAAAAGTATCAATACTGCAATGTAGAAACACTCTTGTTACAAAGTAAAAGTCCGGTCATCAAATTTAACTTGAGTACAAAGTAGTGGATTCTTCATTCACCATTAAGGAATATTTTACAAACCAAAATTCTCTGTGTCTTTAAGATGTCATAGGGTAAGAAAATTATAAAAAACATATTATATTGTTGGGAAACTAAATGTTCAAAAGGCAATCATTTGTTTTAAGGTTTATTATCTCAGTGTGTACATAAGCTCTATTGTGCTGATATTCTTTTGGATCACTCTGTGTGTGTGTGTGATACATTTACATAGGCAGTTTTGTTGACACTATTACCCTGAGTAATTTCCTTCCTTTCTGCCTTTCTTTCTCCTCTTTCCCCTCTCCAGAAGTCAACTGCTGGGGGAAAGTGGCAGAATCCTACAAAATCATATATGGCTTACTGGAGAGTCTCCTCAGTGGTGCGGGAGCGTTCGACAATATGGAAGGCAAAGCTTTTCGGGAAAACATGCTGCAGTCCATTACGTTAACGTATGGTATGGTCAACAGCCGTCTTCAATAACATCAATCTTTCTGCCCTACATCAGAGCTAGGTGCATGGTGGAGTACCTAAAGGCTGAAAACGATAAACTGTTCAGTGGCGCATGTCACCTATCCAACGTGGGGGGTTTCGAGCAGATCTGCAAACAAGTTACCTTCAATCTGTTAATACTGTGGAACAGGCTATTCCCAACACTGACCGCCGGGGCCAAAGCCATGATAATCGTCGGTAAGTTCTCAGTAGGTGTTTTCATAGGTGTTATAAATAATGCTGTGGGATTAAATCAACGTGGAAATCTAATAGTTCTCTCTGCCTCTCTTCTCTCTAGCGCACCGAATATAGGCAGTTCTCCGTGGTCCAAGAAAGGTCCGAGAAAGACGCCCGTCTCAGCAGGCAATAACAATTATTTTGTATTTGACTGCCGACATTGATTTTGTTTATTTTTCTTTTTTTTTGTATATTGTTGTGCATTTTGAAAATAACATAAATCTTTCTGCCCTACATCAGATGCAGGTGCATGGTGTCTTACATTCGTGAATTACTTTCACGAATGCAGGACAGTGAAAAAAGACTAAGCATCTTTGCTGAGGCGACGCTCTTAGGCAAAGTTGACGGACCCTTGTTGGCGTTGTACAAATGGTTGACCAATCATTTCAGCATTTCCTCATAGAGCTGTGTAATTCTATTGGGAACATGTACTGTTGACTAACCCATTAAGACCTGAGGCGATTCTTTTAAAACATTTTTAAATCATAACAGTTTTTGGAAAGAAATTAAAAAAAAATGTTTAAGATTTTTCAAAAATAGCAGATCTACAAGCTCATAGCGCGGCACTCGGTGCCGCGCTATGAGCTTGTATATCTGCTATTTTTGAATAGCCAATGAAATCTAAAGTGACACAGATGCGTTCCAGTTATAACCCTCCCCGCTCAATTTGCTGTAGGTTCACCAACTTTGGTAATTCGTGCTTCATGAACGCCGTTTTACAATCTCTGTTCAGACTCCCCTCCTTCTATGCTGATATATTAAACGATAATCTCTTCAAGAAGACCACAGACAGCGGACTGCTCAGGTAGCACAACACAAACGTATTTATGCTTTGCTTGTAGACAGAAAATGGCAGTAGCTGATTGACTCAATGTGTGTCGACTAATCTCAAGTCTTTACGCTTAAAGCTATGTGAGATCCATTTCTTACAGAAATGTTCCCGACCGCGGGAGGTCCGAAGCGGAAATCCTACTGATTGTCGATTTCGAGACACGCTGGGAGGAACTCTACAAACAATTCATGCACCCGAAGTTTAAAAGCGTGGACTATGCGATGGCTGACTTCGGTAAGTCCTTTTTGACAGTGGTGGAAAAAGCACAAAATGCTTGTACTTAAGTACAAGTATCTATACTGCAATGTAGAAACACTCTTGTCTAGTAAAAAGTAGTGGATTCTTCATTCACCATTAAGGAATATTTTACAAACGAAAATTCTCTGTGTCTTTAAGACATCACAGGATAAGGAAACGATAGAAATGGAGGACTGTATTTTCTGGTGTTGACCAGTGAAAACTATAGAGGCATCCCTGAGCACAGATTAACAACACTTATACAAAAGAACACCCCATTAGGATAAAATGGGAGTCTACACATTCCAGTATCTGAATAAAAGGAGAAAGACTATTAGACCAATATTAAAGACAAAACTGGAGAAAACTGGTGCTCAGAGCACAGCGTTTGCATGGTGTGATCACAATCAACAATCAAAGTCTCATCAAACACAAGCATTAACACCTGGTATGCATGCATATTGCCATCAAACACAAGCATTAACACCTGGTATGCATGCATATTGCCATCAAACACAAGCATTAACACCTGGTATGCATGCATATTGCCATCAAACACAAGCATTAACACCTGGTATGCATGCATATTGCCATCAAACACAAGCATTAACACCTGGTATGCATGCATATTGCTTAGCCTCTGATTGGACAACAGACCAATGAGGGAAAGACAGGTCAGGTGTATATGCTAGTATTTGATTGTGAGACACCACACCAAACACCCTCTGCTAACCTCCAGTCAGTGTTTGACGGACAGTAGAACTGTTGCTTACGCAGTACCTAGAAGAGCGTAAACAGCTGAAGACGAAGATAAAGGACGTCGAAAGGGCAGAACTACAAGCCCACGGCTCATCGTCTTATGACCCTATGCTTCACCCTGTAGGATTTGTCCCGAAAATGAGTGAATATGACCAGGCCGAAGTCGACCACCCGCGTTTACCGGTAATTCGCCCCCAACTTGATTTGGTGTGCGACGCAATGGCTTCGCTCTTCAGTAATTCCTTTTTGACAGTGGTGGAAAAAGCACAAAATGATTTTACTTAAGTAAAAGTATCAATACTGCAATGTAGAAACACTCTTGTTACAAAGTAAAAGTCCGGTCATCAAATTTAACTTGAGTACAAAGTAGTGGATTCTTCATTCACCATTAAGGAATATTTTACAAACCAAAATTCTCTGTGTCTTTAAGATGTCATAGGGTAAGAAAATTATAAAAAAAATATTATATTGTTGGGAAACTAAATGTTCAAAAGGCAATCATTTGTTTTAAGGTTTATTATCTCAGTGTGTACATAAGCTCTATTGTGCTGATATTCTTTTGGATCACTCTGTGTGTGTGTGTGATACATTTACATAGGCAGTTTTGTTGACACTATTACCCTGAGTAATTTCCTTCCTTTCTGCCTTTCTTTCTCCTCTTTCCCCTCTCCACAAGTCAACTGCTGGGGGAAAGTGGCAGAATCCTACAAAATCATATATGGCTTACTGGAGAGTCTCCTCAGTGGTGCGGGAGCGTTCGACAATATGGAAGGCAAAGCTTTTCGGGAAAACGTGCTGCAGTCCATTACGTTAACGTATGGTATGGTCAACAGCCGTCTTCAATTCGTCGTAAAAAGACTTGAACAGTCTGAGATGGTAAGGGGTTTCTGTGTATCTGTCTGTCTGTCTGTGATTTACTCAACTCATAGAAATTGAGTACTGTCCGTCTTTCTGTGTATGTCTGTCTGTCTGTCTGACTGTCTGTCTGTCTGTATGTGAGTCATGGATAAAAATGTTATGCATGTTCAGAGGCAAATTGGATGTATGCAGTCTCCTAATCTCCTAATCCCCTCAATATTTAGAAAGCCCATGTTCGCCAGGCCGGATGTCAGTGAGCAGCTAATCTCACTGTGATCAACATGAAATTTTGCACGCACACTCCGCAAAATTACCCTCGTTAGCCCATAAACAAATGCAAACAAAGCTGATTCTGCCACTATAGACCATCACAGAACCCGGTGATGCATTAAAAAAATAACGAAAACAAAACATTTGAAGATCTGGATCCGCGGAACCATTCCAGGTTTTCTTACTAATATATATTTTTGTTCCATTTACATAGGTGTTATAAATAATGCTGTGGGATTAAATCAATGTGGAAATCGAATTGTTCTCTCTGCCTCTCTTCTCTCTAGAGCACCACCTTGTCTCAGTGGTCCATGGCGAGAAGGTTCACCAGATACTGCTTAAAAGACAGAGGATTAAAATTAAAGGCTTAAAGAACTGAAGGCTTTAAGTGCTGTGGCGTGTTTATCGCATTGACTTTATGACTCACGGTTTACTTGACATTACATTATCAACACTTTTTGCTTCCTTCACAGGTGTTGCCGGTGATACTAATTAGGGTTGTGTTCCCAGTGTTTCAGATCAACAGGCAATAACAATTATTTTGTATATGACTGCCGACATTGATTTTGTTTCTTTTTCTTTTTTTTGTATATTGTTGGGAAACTAAATGTTCAAGGGGCAATCATTTGTTTTAAGGTTTATGTTTGACTGCCAAAATTGTTATTTTATGTTGAAAAACCATAAATGTTCATTTTGAAAATAACATCAATCTTTCTGCCCTACATCAGAGCTAGGTGCATGGTGGAGTACCTAAAGGCTGAAAACGATAAACTGTTCAGTGGCGCATGTCACCTATCCAACGTGGGGGGTTTCGAGCAGATCTGCAAACAAGTTACCTTCAATCTGTTAATACTGTGGAACAGGCTATTCCCAACACTGACCGCCGTGGCCAAAGCCATGATAATCGTCGGTAAGTTCTCAGTAGGTGTTTTCATAGGTGTTATAAATAATGCTGTGGGATTAAATCAACGTGGAAATCTAATAGTTCTCTCTGCCTCTCTTCTCTCTAGCGCACCGAATATAGGCAGTTCTCCGTGGTCCAAGAAAGGTCCGAGAAAGACGCCCGTCTCAGCAGGCAATAACAATTATTTTGTATTTGACTGCCGACATTGATTTGTCCATCGTCGTTTGCTGGGCAGGGTAATTTGTGTCCAAATGTGTTAAATTCCTCCGGCGGCGTCCGCAGTCCATTTGCGTTTTCTGGGCAGGGTAACACATGGCGTAGCCTGTAGAAACACAGGCCAGACAGGGTAGAGGGGTTAGACAAAAGGTTAGCTATTTTAGTATTTTTTGTTTGTGACACCGGAGCGCAGGACTTCAATTCAAGTGTTAAAATCAAAGATTGTGATGAATCACATCTAATCTACACGGGACATTTCACACTTTGCTGTGCAAGCAGAACATCAAGTTTAATTTAAGAATATGATCATGAGTGAATTTTTAACTCCAAACAACAAAGAAGTGTTGGGAGCTTGTATATACTGTAGGCTTTCTTCGGCAAAGATATACAACAGTTTATTATAAAACTAACATTTCAAAGATTCCTTTTCAGGCAAACATGTCCACAGTAAGATGAACATTTTAAAGTATGAATGGGGTTACTAGCAGTAAGTATGTAGGATTAGTAGCCTGTACTCGTTATAGCATTCAGAGTTTATGATCAAAGCAGACTTTATACCAACTTCTGTTGCATGGAGCATTTAGGAAATCACACCAAACCAAAACCGTTTTCTTTTGTATACACATGTTGTCAGTATCCTCGTTCCGCTCGTTGTTTCTCACGTGTGATCTGCAGTGCATTTTTTAAGGCAGGGAGGGCATTGTAACAGGCAACGATGACCTCCTGGACGTCCTTCAGTCGATCTTTCGCGGCTTGCTTCTCCCAAATGAATACAATATATATACTAAATTAAAGTTAAAGCTGCACTATGTAACTTTCCTCTTCAACCCCGGATTTGAAACCGGTTTCCTGTGCAAGTGCTGCATTATTTACCATTGAGCTAATAGAGCATGCGTGCTTGAATCTTGACCATCAGGTAAAAATTCCTTTGACACGATCTAAATGTCTCAATAGAAGAGCATGGAGACCAAATACAATTAACATACTCTACCATATTTATTAAAGGAAAGTTACATAGTGCCGCTTTAATAACTGCACTTCTCGATTATTTATAGATAATAACTTACCACTCATTTTCGCTACAGGGCTCTTAGGGTCATAAGGCGGTGAGCCGCGGGCTTGTAGTTCTGGAAAACAAAATGTATTAGAAAAAAAAGATGTTTGACTGTACACCAAAATCAGTTAATCCTAAAATCTGTTGACAAATAAAAACATCCATAATACATACAATAATGCATCTTAAAATATTTAGGTGCAAACAATTGGTGGCGTTAGCTTTGCTTTTATGGTAGGAATAAAGCAATCAGTGACTGTGACAGTATATGAAGATTCAAGGACTCATAACAGGCTGAAAAACAAGATACCTTGTTTTACCTTGTGATGTCTTAAAGACAGAGAATTTTTGTTTGTAAAATATTCCTTAATGGTGAATGAAGAATCCACTGCTTTAGTCAAATTTGATGACCGGACTTTTACTTTGTAACGAGTGTTTTTACATTGCAGTACTTATAAGTAAAAACATTTTGTGCTTTTTCCACCACTGTCAAAAAGGACTTACTGAAGAGCGAAGCCATTGCGTCGCACACCAAATCAAGCTTGGGGGCGAATGCGGAGCCGCGTCGCGGGGTAGTGGCGCACGTCGCCATGTACGCAGGTCACTGGGACGGTGGTGGCGCTGAGTTCCCCCGCCAGGTCGGCGCGCACAAGCGTCACGGCGCTGCCTGAGCCGAGCAGGGCATGGGTGTCGGTACGTCCGATCTTCACCGGCAGGCGGGTCTGGCGTCTGTGGCTGGTACCGGTGTGCAGGCAGGGGCGGCCGCCGTCAGAGCTGAAATGAAATCTAAATATTCAATTCAATCAATCAATCACAGACAGACAGACAGGCAGGCAGAAATCCCTTACCATCTCAGAGTGTTGTAAGGTGACATGTCACTTCTCCATTTGCTCTGTGGTCAAATTGAGACACCGGAAGTATGTCTTAGGAAGTAAGATAGAGAGGAAGGAAGTTACTCAGGGTCAGTTAAACTGCCATACAATGCAATTAATTCATTTCTACACTACTGGTGCAAACTTTGGGAGTTTGTGACTCCCCTAATTAGGACTTGGATACCCCCCAAAGGAGGTAAGAACAACAGGTTGGGGAGGAGGGTATATTTATATATCCTTCCTGCTATCGTAAATATTCCATATATTTACCATATTCATGCCTTCAAAAATATTGTAATATTATTTCAGCCACCCATAAAGTTGACCTTACCTTCATCCTCTAATAATGATGCCGCTGCGGCCCAAACGCCTGGTAGTGTTCGGCCACTTCACGGAGGACATAATCGAGCACCTCGATAAGCCGATCGAGGAGCACGTTCATTATGTCGGCTTCTCCCTGGTTCCCGACAGCCAGGGGGCTTATCCTTGAGATGTATTGTGGCAGTTGTTTGCACAAATCCGTAACGTGTTTCTGCAAGTTCTTAACAGTTTATTATAAAACTTGCAAACATGTCCACAGTAAGATGAACATTTTAAAGTATGAATGGGGTTACTAGCAGTAAGTATTTGCCGCATCCACAATGCATGGGTCGCTTAAAGTTAAATATCTCCCAAACTACAAATGATTTCAAAGAAAATCTTAAATTCCTGGCTTAAATTCCTCCGGCGTCCGCAGTCCATCGACGTTTGCTGGGCAGGGTAACCCATGGCTTAAACGCCTGTAGAAACACAAAAAAAAAAGGACTTACTGAAGAGCGAATTGGTCTACCATGTACTCAGCCATCGACATTGCTTTACCACGCTTACGGTGGAGAGACAATTTTTGTTGCTTTGTGCAAATCGGTAACATCCTCCTCCGTCCAATCTCTCCGACCTGGTCAATTTGCAGGATTAGCTTCAGATGGGAAAGAGGAGAAAGAAAGGCAGAAAGGAAGGAAAGTACTCAGGGTAATAGTGTCAACAAAACTGCCTATGTAAATGTATCACACACACAGAGTTATCCAAAAGAATATCAGCACAATACAGCTAATGTACACACTGATAACAATGGTCTGAATAGTTTTACTCAAGTTAAATTTGATGACCGGACATTTACTTTGTAACAAGAGTGTTTCTACATTGCAGTATTGATACTTTTACTTACTTTTACATACTATGACATTTTGTACCTTTTCCATCACTGTCAAAAAGGACTTACCGTTCAATGCTTGGGTCACGCTGCTGAAATGATTGGTCAACCATTTGTACAACGCCAACAAGGGTCCGTCAACTTTGCCTAAGAGCGTCGCCTCAGCAAAGAGGCTAAATCTTTTTTCACTGTCGTGCATTCGTGAAAGTAATTCACGAATGTAAGACACCATGCACCTGCATCTGATGTAGGGCAGAAAGATTTATGTTATTTTCAAAATGAACAACAATATACAAAAAAAAAGAAAAATAAACAAAATCAGCAGTCAAATACAAAATAATTGTTATTGCCTGCTGAGACGGGCGTCTTTCTCGGACCTTTCTTGGACCACGGAGAACTGCCTATATTCGGTGCACTAGAGAGAAGAGAGGCAGAGAGAACTATTAGATTTCCACGTTGATTTAATCCCACAGCATTATTTATAACACCTATGAAAACACCTACTGAGAACTTACCGACGATTATCATGGCTTTGGCCACGGCGGTCAGTGTTAGCATTAGCCTGTTCCACAGTATTAACAGATTGAAGGTAACTTCTTTGACGAGCTTATCCAAACACCCCACTTTGGATAGGTCACATGCGCCATCGAACAGTTTATCGTTTTCAGCCTTTAGGTACTCCACCATGCACCTAGCTCTGATGTAGGGCAGAAAGATTGATGTTATTTTCAAAATTAACATTTATAGTTTTTCAACATAAAATAACAATTTTGGCAGTCAAACATAAACCTTAAAACAAATGATTGCCCCTTGAACATTTAGTTTCCCAACAATATACAAAAAAAAAGAAAAAGAAACAAAATCAATGTCGGCAGTCAAATACAAAATAATTGTTATTGCCTGTTGAGAAGGGTGTATCTGGTGAACCTTCTCGCCATGGACCACTGAGACAAGGTGGTGCTCTAGAGAGAAGAGAGGCAGAGAGAACAATTCGATTTCCACATTGATTTAATCCCACAGCATTATTTATAACACCTATGTAAATGGAACAAAAATATATATTAGTAAGAAAACCTGGAATGGTTCCGCGGATCCAGATCTTCAAATGTTTTGTTTTCGTTATTTTTTTAATGCATCACCGGGTTCTGTGATGGTCTATAGTGGCAGAATCAGCTTTGTTTGCATTTGTTTATGGGCTAACAAGGGTAATTTTGGGGAGTGTACGTGCAAAATTTTGATAACAATGGTCTGAATAGTTTTTCTGGCAATAGTATCAAATGGGCAATGGGGACAGTATCCTATTTTACAGGAATTTAAACTCTAGCGATGAGAGACGAATGCCCCCGGCCGTCCCTCTTAATCATGGCCCCAGTTCAGATAATAAAACACACAAAATAGAATAGTTTTATCTTACCCAGTTTCGCCTTTTTAAGTTATCGATTTTTCGGTTTACCGCAAGAAGTGCTGCAATGCAGGGCATCTTCCAATCTGAGGATTAAACCATGTTGACATTAATCATTACCAATCATTGCCATTAAGTATTCAAACAAAATCAACACCCCTGTTGATCCCTCGCAGCAGCTCCACTGCGGATTGCAGTTGCCGTCCATCTGTATGGACAGGGTTTAGCGCACGCACATATTGGGTAAGATGAACGAGGAGGTTGTTAACATTCTGGGTCACATCTCCTATGTAAATGTATCACACTCAGAGAGTGTGATCCATTTATAGTTTTTCAACATAAAAAAAAGATTTTGCCAGCCAAACATAAACCTTAAAACAAATGATTGCCTCTTCAACATTTATTATCTCAACAATATAACAGTTTTATCATTTTCTTACCCTATGACGTCTTAAAGACACAGAGAATTTTGGTTTGTAAAATAGTACTTAATGGTGAATGAAGAATCCACTACTTTTTACTCAAGTTAAATTTGATGACCGGACATTTACTTTGTAACAAGAGTGTTTCTACAGTACATTGCAGTATTGATACTTTTACTTAAATAAAATCATTTTGTGCTTTTTCCACCAAAAAGGACTTACTGAAGAGCTGCTTCAATGGGTCGCACAGTGTCTGAAGTGTGGGGCGGATTTCATGGAGAAGGAGGTTTAACCAATTTAGTTGTCTCTGTCCGGCGTCGGCATGGCCTTGAGAGGAAGCACTCGTTGTGGCAAGGATCAATTTAGCGACTTGCTCTTCCATGTACGAAGCCATCGACATCGCTCTACCATGCGTAACGAGGAGAAACAATTTGTCTCTCTTCGCATCCATTGGCTCAACGAATAGGGTGGGCTGAAAAACACAAGATACACAAAAAAAACACCATAAAAAGAGAACAAAAAACAAACAGAAAAAATACATTTTTTACTTTTTCTTACCTTGTCTTAAAGACACAGAGAATTTTTGTTTGTAAAATATTCCTCCTCTCCCCACAACATGTACCTTTTCCATCACTGTCAAAAAGGACTTACCGTTCAATGCTTGGGTCACGCTGCTGAAATGATTGGTCAACCATTTGTACAACGCCAACAAGGGTCCGTCAACTTTGCCTAAGAGCGTCGCCTCAGCAAAGAGGCTAAATCTTTTTTCACTGTCCTGCATTCGTGAAAGTAATTCACGAATGTAAGACACCATGCACCTGCATCTGATGTAGGGCAGAAAGATTGATGTTATTTTCAAAATGAACAACAATATACAAAAAAAAAGAAAAATAAACAAAATCAATGTCGGCAGTCAAATACAAAATAATTGTTATTGCCTGCTGAGACGGGCGTCTTTCTCGGACCTTTCTTGGACCACGGAGAACTGCCTATATTCGGTGCGCTAGAGAGAAGAGAGGCAGAGAGAACTATTAGATTTCCACGTTGATTTAATCCCACAGCATTATTTATAACACCTATGAAAACACCTACTGAGAACTTACCGACGATTATCATGGCTTTGGCCACGGCGGTCAGTGTTGGGAATAGCCTGTTCCACAGTATTAGCAGATTGAAGGTAACTTCTTTGACGAGCTTATCCAAACACCCCACTTTGGATAGGTCACATGCGCCATCGAACAGTTTATCGTTTTCAGCCTTTAGGTACTCCACCATGCACCTAGCTCTGATGTAGGGCAGAAAGATTGATGTTATTTTCAAAATTAACATTTATAGTTTTTCAACATAAAATAACAATTTTGGCAGTCAAACATAAACCTTAAAACAAATGATTGCCCCTTGAACATTTAGTTTCCCAACAATATACAAAAAAAAGAAACAAAATCAATGTCGGCAGTCAAATACAAAATAATTGTTATTGCCTGTTGAGAAGGGTGTATCTGGTGAACCTTCTCGCCATGGACCACTGAGACAAGGTGGTGCTCTAGAGAGAAGAGAGACAGAGAGAACAATTCGATTTCCACATTGATTTAATCCCACAGCATTATTTATAACACCTATGTAAATGGAACAAAAATATATATTAGTAAGAAAACCTGGAATGGTTCCGCGGATCCAGATCTTCAAATGTTTTGTTTTCGTTATTTTTTTAATGCATCACCGGGTTCTGTGATGGTCTATAGTGGCAGAATCAGCTTTGTTTGCATTTGTTTATGGGCTAACAAGGGTAATTTTGGGGAGTGTACGTGCAAAATTTTGATAACAATGGTCTGAATAGTTTTTCTGGCAATAGTATCAAATGGGCAATGGGGACAGTATCCTATTTTACAGGAATTTAAACTCTAGCGATGAGAGACGAATGCCCCCGGCCGTCCCTCTTAACTCACTGAGTGCCATTAACGTGTTTCACGTGTTTTTAGCGCTATGGCTCAACGTGCCATTAACGTGTTTGACGTGTTTTTGAAAAATTAGCATAAAAATGATTTTTTTTTTTTTTTTTTTAAACATGTTCAGAACCCAAGATATCATCATCTGAAGGTGTGCAGCTCCATCCACTCCTTGTTTAACTTAGAACTGAAAAAGGCTGTATCTCGCTTCCTAAGCACTTTTTGTTTTTTGTGAAAAAAACTCTGGCACTGGGACAACATCATTTTTAAATATTTTTTGTTTATTCGTTTCTGTTCTTTTACGTACTCATAGTTAGTAAAATTGAGTGCCAGAATTGTCAAGCGTTTAAAAAAAATAAAAAATTCTGGCACTCAATGAGTTAATCATGGCCCCAGTTCAGATAATAAAACCCACAAAATAGAATAGTTTTATCTTACCCAGTTTCGGCTTGTTAAGTTATCGATTTACCGCAAGAAGTGCTGCAATGCAGGGCATCTTCCAATCTGAGGATTAAACCATATTGACATTAATCATTACCAATCATTGCCACTAAGTATTCAAGCAATCAATCAGAGACAGACAGACACAAGCAGAAACCCCTTACCTCATTGTGTTGTAATGCAACATGGCATGCCTCCATTTGCATTGTGACAAAATCAACACCCCTGTTGATCCCTCGCAGCAGCTCCACTGCGGATTGCAGTTGCCGTCCATCTGTATGGACAGGGTTTAGCGCACGTACATATTGGGTAAGATGAACGAGGAGGTTGTTAACATTCTGGGTCACATCTCCTATGTAAATGTATCACACTCAGAGAGTGTGATCCATTTATAGTTTTTCAACATAAAAAAAAGATTTTTGGCAGCCAAACATAAACCTTAAAACAAATGATTGCCTCTTCAACCTTTATTATCTCAACAATATAACATTTTTATCATTTTCTTACCCTATGACGTCTTAAAGACACAGAGAATTTTGGTTTGTAAAATAGTACTTAATGGTGAATGAAGAATCCACTACTTTTTACTCAAGTTAAATTTGATGACCGGACATTTACTTTGTAACAAGAGTGTTTCTACAGTACATTGCAGTATTGATACTTTTACTTAAATAAAATCATTTTGTGCTTTTTCCACCAAAAAGGACTTACTGAAGAGCTGCTTCAATGGGTCGCACAGTGTCTGAAGTGTGGGGCGGATTTCATGGAGAAGGAGGTTTAACCAATTTAGTTGTCTCTGTCCGGCGTCGGCATGGCCTTGAGAGGAAGCACTCGTTGTGGCAAGGATCAATTTAGCGACTTGCTCTTCCATGTACGAAGCCATCGACATCGCTCTACCATGCGTAACGAGGAGAAACAATTTGTCTCTCTTCGCATCCATTGGTTCAACGAATAGGGTGGGCTGAAAAACACAAGATACACAAAAAAAACACCATAAAAAGAGAACAAAAAACAAACAGAAAAAATACATTTTTTACTTTTTCTTACCTTGTCTTAAAGACACAGAGAATTTTTGTTTGTAAAATATTCCTCCTCTCCCCACAACATGTACCTTTTCCATCACTGTCAAAAAGGACTTACCGTTCAATGCTTGGGTCACGCTGCTGAAATGATTGGTCAACCATTTGTACAACGCCAACAAGGGTCCGTCAACTTTGCCTAAGAGCGTCGCCTCAGCAAAGAGGCTAAATCTTTTTTCACTGTCCTGCATTCGTGAAAGTAATTCACGAATGTAAGACACCATGCACCTGCATCTGATGTAGGGCAGAAAGATTGATGTTATTTTCAAAATGAACAACAATATACAAAAAAAAAAGAAAAATAAACAAAATCAATGTCGGCAGTCAAATACAAAATAATTGTTATTGCCTGCTGAGACGGGCGTCTTTCTCGGACCTTTCTTGGACCACGGAGAACTGCCTATATTCGGTGCGCTAGAGAGAAGAGAGGCAGAGAGAACTATTAGATTTCCACGTTGATTTAATCCCACAGCATTATTTATAACACCTATGAAAACACCTACTGAGAACTTACCGACGATTATCATGGCTTTGGCCACGGCGGTCAGTGTTGGGAATAGCCTGTTCCACAGTATTAGCAGATTGAAGGTAACTTCTTTGACGAGCTTATCCAAACACCCCACTTTGGATAGGTCACATGCGCCATCGAACAGTTTATCGTTTTCAGCCTTTAGGTACTCCACCATGCACCTAGCTCTGATGTAGGGCAGAAAGATTGATGTTATTTTCAAAATTAACATTTATAGTTTTTCAACATAAAATAACAATTTTGGCAGTCAAACATAAACCTTAAAACAAATGATTGCCCCTTGAACATTTAGTTTCCCAACAATATACAAAAAAAAAGAAAAAGAAACAAAATCAATGTCGGCAGTCAAATACAAAATAATTGTTATTGCCTGTTGAGAAGGGTGTATCTGGTGAACCTTCTCGCCATGGACCACTGAGACAAGGTGGTGCTCTAGAGAGAAGAGAGGCAGAGAGAACAATTCGATTTCCACATTGATTTAATCCCACAGCATTATTTATAACACCTATGTAAATGGAACAAAAATATATATTAGTAAGAAAACCTGGAATGGTTCCGCGGATCCAGATCTTCAAATGTTTTGTTTTCGTTATTTTTTTAATGCATCACCGGGTTCTGTGATGGTCTATAGTGGCAGAATCAGCTTTGTTTGCATTTGTTTATGGGCTAACAAGGGTAATTTTGGGGAGTGTACGTGCAAAATTTTGATAACAATGGTCTGAATAGTTTTTCTGGCAATAGTATCAAATGGGCAATGGGGACAGTATCCTATTTTACAGGAATTTAAACTCTAGCGATGAGAGACGAATGCCCCCGGCCGTCCCTCTTAATCATGGCCCCAGTTCAGATAATAAAACACACAAAATAGAATAGTTTTATCTTACCCAGTTTCGCCTTTTTAAGTTATCGATTTTTCGGTTTACCGCAAGAAGTGCTGCAATGCAGGGCATCTTCCAATCTGAGGATTAAACCATGTTGACATTAATCATTACCAATCATTGCCATTAAGTATTCAAACAAAATCAACACCCCTGTTGATCCCTCGCAGCAGCTCCACTGCGGATTGCAGTTGCCGTCCATCTGTATGGACAGGGTTTAGCGCACGCACATATTGGGTAAGATGAACGAGGAGGTTGTTAACATTCTGGGTCACATCTCCTATGTAAATGTATCACACTCAGAGAGTTTGATCCATTTATAGTTTTTCAACATAAAAAAAAGATTTTGCCAGCCAAACATAAACCTTAAAACAAATGATTGCCTCTTCAACATTTATTATCTCAACAATATAACAGTTTTATCATTTTCTTACCCTATGACGTCTTAAAGACACAGAGAATTTTGGTTTGTAAAATAGTACTTAATGGTGAATGAAGAATCCACTACTTTTTACTCAAGTTAAATTTGATGACCGGACATTTACTTTGTAACAAGAGTGTTTCTACAGTACATTGCAGTATTGATACTTTTACTTAAATAAAATCATTTTGTGCTTTTTCCACCAAAAAGGACTTACTGAAGAGCTGCTTCAATGGGTCGCACAGTGTCTGAAGTGTGGGGCGGATTTCATGGAGAAGGAGGTTTAACCAATTTAGTTGTCTCTGTCCGGCGTCGGCATGGCCTTGAGAGGAAGCACTCGTTGTGGCAAGGATCAATTTAGCGACTTGCTCTTCCATGTACGAAGCCATCGACATCGCTCTACCATGCGTAACGAGGAGAAACAATTTGTCTCTCTTCGCATCCATTGGTTCAACGAATAGGGTGGGCTGAAAAACACAAGATACACAAAAAAAACACCATAAAAAGAGAACAAAAAACAAACAGAAAAAATACATTTTTTACTTTTTCTTACCTTGTCTTAAAGACACAGAGAATTTTTGTTTGTAAAATATTCCTCCTCTCCCCACAACATGTACCTTTTCCATCACTGTCAAAAAGGACTTACCGTTCAATGCTTGGGTCACGCTGCTGAAATGATTGGTCAACCATTTGTACAACGCCAACAAGGGTCCGTCAACTTTGCCTAAGAGCGTCGCCTCAGCAAAGAGGCTAAATCTTTTTTCACTGTCCTGCATTCGTGAAAGTAATTCACGAATGTAAGACACCATGCACCTGCATCTGATGTAGGGCAGAAAGATTGATGTTATTTTCAAAATGAACAACAATATACAAAAAAAAAGAAAAATAAACAAAATCAATGTCGGCAGTCAAATACAAAATAATTGTTATTGCCTGCTGAGACGGGCGTCTTTCTCGGACCTTTCTTGGACCACGGAGAACTGCCTATATTCGGTGCGCTAGAGAGAAGAGAGGCAGAGAGAACTATTAGATTTCCACGTTGATTTAATCCCACAGCATTATTTATAACACCTATGAAAACACCTACTGAGAACTTACCGACGATTATCATGGCTTTGGCCACGGCGGTCAGTGTTGGGAATAGCCTGTTCCACAGTATTAGCAGATTGAAGGTAACTTCTTTGACGAGCTTATCCAAACACCCCACTTTGGATAGGTCACATGCGCCATCGAACAGTTTATCGTTTTCAGCCTTTAGGTACTCCACCATGCACCTAGCTCTGATGTAGGGCAGAAAGATTGATGTTATTTTCAAAATTAACATTTATAGTTTTTCAACATAAAATAACAATTTTGGCAGTCAAACATAAACCTTAAAACAAATGATTGCCCCTTGAACATTTAGTTTCCCAACAATATACAAAAAAAAGAAACAAAATCAATGTCGGCAGTCAAATACAAAATAATTGTTATTGCCTGTTGAGAAGGGTGTATCTGGTGAACCTTCTCGCCATGGACCACTGAGACAAGGTGGTGCTCTAGAGAGAAGAGAGGCAGAGAGAACAATTCGATTTCCACATTGATTTAATCCCACAGCATTATTTATAACACCTATGTAAATGGAACAAAAATATATATTAGTAAGAAAACCTGGAATGGTTCCGCGGATCCAGATCTTCAAATGTTTTGTTTTCGTTATTTTTTTAATGCATCACCGGGTTCTGTGATGGTCTATAGTGGCAGAATCAGCTTTGTTTGCATTTGTTTATGGGCTAACAAGGGTAATTTTGGGGAGTGTACGTGCAAAATTTTGATAACAATGGTCTGAATAGTTTTTCTGGCAATAGTATCAAATGGGCAATGGGGACAGTATCCTATTTTACAGGAATTTAAACTCTAGCGATGAGAGACGAATGCCCCCGGCCGTCCCTCTTAACTCACTGAGTGCCATTAACGTGTTTCACGTGTTTTTAGCGCTATGGCTCAACGTGCCATTAACGTGTTTGACGTGTTTTTGAAAAATTAGCATAAAAATGATTTTTTTTTTTTTTTTTTTTAAACATGTTCAGAACCCAAGATATCATCATCTGAAGGTGTGCAGCTCCATCCACTCCTTGTTTAACTTAGAACTGAAAAAGGCTGTATCTTGCTTCCTAAGCACTTTTTGTTTTTTGTGAAAAAAACTCTGGCACTGGGACAACATCATTTTTAAATATTTTTTGTTTATTCGTTTCTGTTCTTTTACGTACTCATAGTTAGTAAAATTGAGTGCCAGAATTGTCAAGCGTTTAAAAAAAATAAAAAATTCTGGCACTCAATGAGTTAATCATGGCCCCAGTTCAGATAATAAAACCCACAAAATAGAATAGTTTTATCTTACCCAGTTTCGGCTTGTTAAGTTATCGATTTACCGCAAGAAGTGCTGCAATGCAGGGCATCTTCCAATCTGAGGATTAAACCATATTGACATTAATCATTACCAATCATTGCCACTAAGTATTCAAGCAATCAATCAGAGACAGACAGACACAAGCAGAAACCCCTTACCTCATTGTGTTGTAATGCAACATGGCATGCCTCCATTTGCATTGTGACAAAATCAACACCCCTGTTGATCCCTCGCAGCAGCTCCACTGCGGATTGCAGTTGCCGTCCATCTGTATGGACAGGGTTTAGCGCACGTACATATTGGGTAAGATGAACGAGGAGGTTGTTAACATTCTGGGTCACATCTCCTATGTAAATGTATCACACTCAGAGAGTGTGATCCATTTATAGTTTTTCAACATAAAAAAAAGATTTTTGGCAGCCAAACATAAACCTTAAAACAAATGATTGCCTCTTCAACCTTTATTATCTCAACAATATAACATTTTTATCATTTTCTTACCCTATGACGTCTTAAAGACACAGAGAATTTTGGTTTGTAAAATAGTACTTAATGGTGAATGAAGAATCCACTACTTTTTACTCAAGTTAAATTTGATGACCGGACATTTACTTTGTAACAAGAGTGTTTCTACAGTACATTGCAGTATTGATACTTTTACTTAAATAAAATCATTTTGTGCTTTTTCCACCAAAAAGGACTTACTGAAGAGCTGCTTCAATGGGTCGCACAGTGTCTGAAGTGTGGGGCGGATTTCATGGAGAAGGAGGTTTAACCAATTTAGTTGTCTCTGTCCGGCGTCGGCATGGCCTTGAGAGGAAGCACTCGTTGTGGCAAGGATCAATTTAGCGACTTGCTCTTCCATGTACGAAGCCATCGACATCGCTCTACCATGCGTAACGAGGAGAAACAATTTGTCTCTCTTCGCATCCATTGGTTCAACGAATAGGGTGGGCTGAAAAACACAAGATACACAAAAAAAACACCATAAAAAGAGAACAAAAAACAAACAGAAAAAATACATTTTTTACTTTTTCTTACCTTGTCTTAAAGACACAGAGAATTTTTGTTTGTAAAATATTCCTCCTCTCCCCACAACATGTACCTTTTCCATCACTGTCAAAAAGGACTTACCGTTCAATGCTTGGGTCACGCTGCTGAAATGATTGGTCAACCATTTGTACAACGCCAACAAGGGTCCGTCAACTTTGCCTAAGAGCGTCGCCTCAGCAAAGAGGCTAAATCTTTTTTCACTGTCCTGCATTCGTGAAAGTAATTCACGAATGTAAGACACCATGCACCTGCATCTGATGTAGGGCAGAAAGATTGATGTTATTTTCAAAATGAACAACAATATACAAAAAAAAAAGAAAAATAAACAAAATCAATGTCGGCAGTCAAATACAAAATAATTGTTATTGCCTGCTGAGACGGGCGTCTTTCTCGGACCTTTCTTGGACCACGGAGAACTGCCTATATTCGGTGCGCTAGAGAGAAGAGAGGCAGAGAGAACTATTAGATTTCCACGTTGATTTAATCCCACAGCATTATTTATAACACCTATGAAAACACCTACTGAGAACTTACCGACGATTATCATGGCTTTGGCCACGGCGGTCAGTGTTGGGAATAGCCTGTTCCACAGTATTAGCAGATTGAAGGTAACTTCTTTGACGAGCTTATCCAAACACCCCACTTTGGATAGGTCACATGCGCCATCGAACAGTTTATCGTTTTCAGCCTTTAGGTACTCCACCATGCACCTAGCTCTGATGTAGGGCAGAAAGATTGATGTTATTTTCAAAATTAACATTTATAGTTTTTCAACATAAAATAACAATTTTGGCAGTCAAACATAAACCTTAAAACAAATGATTGCCCCTTGAACATTTAGTTTCCCAACAATATACAAAAAAAAGAAACAAAATCAATGTCGGCAGTCAAATACAAAATAATTGTTATTGCCTGTTGAGAAGGGTGTATCTGGTGAACCTTCTCGCCATGGACCACTGAGACAAGGTGGTGCTCTAGAGAGAAGAGAGGCAGAGAGAACAATTCGATTTCCACATTGATTTAATCCCACAGCATTATTTATAACACCTATGTAAATGGAACAAAAATATATATTAGTAAGAAAACCTGGAATGGTTCCGCGGATCCAGATCTTCAAATGTTTTGTTTTCGTTATTTTTTTAATGCATCACCGGGTTCTGTGATGGTCTATAGTGGCAGAATCAGCTTTGTTTGCATTTGTTTATGGGCTAACAAGGGTAATTTTGGGGAGTGTACGTGCAAAATTTTGATAACAATGGTCTGAATAGTTTTTCTGGCAATAGTATCAAATGGGCAATGGGGACAGTATCCTATTTTACAGGAATTTAAACTCTAGCGATGAGAGACGAATGCCCCCGGCCGTCCCTCTTAATCATGGCCCCAGTTCAGATAATAAAACACACAAAATAGAATAGTTTTATCTTACCCAGTTTCGCCTTTTTAAGTTATCGATTTTTCGGTTTACCGCAAGAAGTGCTGCAATGCAGGGCATCTTCCAATCTGAGGATTAAACCATGTTGACATTAATCATTACCAATCATTGCCATTAAGTATTCAAACAAAATCAACACCAATGTTGATCCCTCGCAGCAGCTCCACTGCGGATTGCAGTTGCCGTCCATCTGTATGGACAGGGTTTAGCGCACGCACATATTGGGTAAGATGAACGAGGAGGTTGTTAACATTCTGGGTCACATCTCCTATGTAAATGTATCACACTCAGAGAGTGTGATCCATTTATAGTTTTTCAACATAAAAAAAAGATTTTGCCAGCCAAACATAAACCTTAAAACAAATGATTGCCTCTTCAACATTTATTATCTCAACAATATAACAGTTTTATCATTTTCTTACCCTATGACGTCTTAAAGACACAGAGAATTTTGGTTTGTAAAATAGTACTTAATGGTGAATGAAGAATCCACTACTTTTTACTCAAGTTAAATTTGATGACCGGACATTTACTTTGTAACAAGAGTGTTTCTACAGTACATTGCAGTATTGATACTTTTACTTAAATAAAATCATTTTGTGCTTTTTCCACCAAAAAGGACTTACTGAAGAGCTGCTTCAATGGGTCGCACAGTGTCTGAAGTGTGGGGCGGATTTCATGGAGAAGGAGGTTTAACCAATTTAGTTGTCTCTGTCCGGCGTCGGCATGGCCTTGAGAGGAAGCACTCGTTGTGGCAAGGATCAATTTAGCGACTTGCTCTTCCATGTACGAAGCCATCGACATCGCTCTACCATGCGTAACGAGGAGAAACAATTTGTCTCTCTTCGCATCCATTGGCTCAACGAATAGGGTGGGCTGAAAAACACAAGATACACAAAAAAAACACCATAAAAAGAGAACAAAAAACAAACAGAAAAAATACATTTTTTACTTTTTCTTACCTTGTCTTAAAGACACAGAGAATTTTTGTTTGTAAAATATTCCTCCTCTCCCCACAACATGTACCTTTTCCATCACTGTCAAAAAGGACTTACCGTTCAATGCTTGGGTCACGCTGCTGAAATGATTGGTCAACCATTTGTACAACGCCAACAAGGGTCCGTCAACTTTGCCTAAGAGCGTCGCCTCAGCAAAGAGGCTAAATCTTTTTTCACTGTCCTGCATTCGTGAAAGTAATTCACGAATGTAAGACACCATGCACCTGCATCTGATGTAGGGCAGAAAGATTGATGTTATTTTCAAAATGAACAACAATATACAAAAAAAAAGAAAAATAAACAAAATCAATGTCGGCAGTCAAATACAAAATAATTGTTATTGCCTGCTGAGACGGGCGTCTTTCTCGGACCTTTCTTGGACCACGGAGAACTGCCTATATTCGGTGCGCTAGAGAGAAGAGAGGCAGAGAGAACTATTAGATTTCCACGTTGATTTAATCCCACAGCATTATTTATAACACCTATGAAAACACCTACTGAGAACTTACCGACGATTATCATGGCTTTGGCCACGGCGGTCAGTGTTGGGAATAGCCTGTTCCACAGTATTAGCAGATTGAAGGTAACTTCTTTGACGAGCTTATCCAAACACCCCACTTTGGATAGGTCACATGCGCCATCGAACAGTTTATCGTTTTCAGCCTTTAGGTACTCCACCATGCACCTAGCTCTGATGTAGGGCAGAAAGATTGATGTTATTTTCAAAATTAACATTTATAGTTTTTCAACATAAAATAACAATTTTGGCAGTCAAACATAAACCTTAAAACAAATGATTGCCCCTTGAACATTTAGTTTCCCAACAATATACAAAAAAAAGAAACAAAATCAATGTCGGCAGTCAAATACAAAATAATTGTTATTGCCTGTTGAGAAGGGTGTATCTGGTGAACCTTCTCGCCATGGACCACTGAGACAAGGTGGTGCTCTAGAGAGAAGAGAGGCAGAGAGAACAATTCGATTTCCACATTGATTTAATCCCACAGCATTATTTATAACACCTATGTAAATGGAACAAAAATATATATTAGTAAGAAAACCTGGAATGGTTCCGCGGATCCAGCTCTTCAAATGTTTTGTTTTCGTTATTTTTTTAATGCATCACCGGGTTCTGTGATGGTCTATAGTGGCAGAATCAGCTTTGTTTGCATTTGTTTATGGGCTAACAAGGGTAATTTTGGGGAGTGTACGTGCAAAATGTTGATAACAATGGTCTGAATAGTTTTTCTGGCAATAGTATCAAATGGGCAATGGGGACAGTATCCTATTTTACAGGAATTTAAACTCTAGCGATGAGAGACGAATGCCCCCGGCCGTCCCTCTTAACTCACTGAGTGCCATTAACGTGTTTCACGTGTTTTTAGCGCTATGGCTCAACGTGCCATTAACGTGTTTGACGTGTTTTTGAAAAATTAGCATAAAAATGATTTTTTTTTTTTTTTTTTTTAAACATGTTCAGAACCCAAGATATCATCATCTGAAGGTGTGCAGCTCCATCCACTCCTTGTTTAACTTAGAACTGAAAAAGGCTGTATCTCGCTTCCTAAGCACTTTTTGTTTTTTGTGAAAAAAACTCTGGCACTGGGACAACATCATTTTTAAATATTTTTTGTTTATTCGTTTCTGTTCTTTTACGTACTCATAGGTAGTAAAATTGAGTGCCAGAATTGTCAAGCGTTTAAAAAAAATAAAAAATTCTGGCACTCAATGAGTTAATCATGGCCCCAGTTCAGATAATAAAACCCACAAAATAGAATAGTTTTATCTTACCCAGTTTCGGCTTGTTAAGTTATCGATTTACCGCAAGAAGTGCTGCAATGCAGGGCATCTTCCAATCTGAGGATTAAACCATATTGACATTAATCATTACCAATCATTGCCACTAAGTATTCAAGCAATCAATCAGAGACAGACAGACACAAGCAGAAACCCCTTACCTCATTGTGTTGTAATGCAACATGGCATGCCTCCATTTGCATTGTGACAAAATCAACACCCCTGTTGATCCCTCGCAGCAGCTCCACTGCGGATTGCAGTTGCCGTCCATCTGTATGGACAGGGTTTAGCGCACGCACATATTGGGTAAGATGAACGAGGAGGTTGTTAACATTCTGGGTCACATCTCCTATGTAAATGTATCACACTCAGAGAGTGTGATCCATTTATAGTTTTTCAACATAAAAAAAAGATTTTTGGCAGCCAAACATAAACCTTAAAACAAATGATTGCCTCTTCAACCTTTATTATCTCAACAATATAACATTTTTATCATTTTCTTACCCTATGACGTCTTAAAGACACAGAGAATTTTGGTTTGTAAAATAGTACTTAATGGTGAATGAAGAATCCACTACTTTTTACTCAAGTTAAATTTGATGACCGGACATTTACTTTGTAACAAGAGTGTTTCTACAGTACATTGCAGTATTGATACTTTTACTTAAATAAAATCATTTTGTGCTTTTTCCACCAAAAAGGACTTACTGAAGAGCTGCTTCAATGGGTCGCACAGTGTCTGAAGTGTGGGGCGGATTTCATGGAGAAGGAGGTTTAACCAATTTAGTTGTCTCTGTCCGGCGTGGCCTTGAGAGGAAGCACTCGTTGTGGCAAGGATCAATTTAGCGACTTGCTCTTCCATGTACGAAGCCATCGACATCGCTCTACCATGCGTAACGAGGAGAAACAATTTGTCTCTCTTCGCATCCATTGGCTCAACGAATAGGATGGGCTGAAAAACACAAGATACACAAAAAAAACACCATAAAAAGAGAACAAAAAACAAACAGAAAAAATAAATTTTTTACTTTTTCTTACCTTGTCTTAAAGACACAGAGAATTTTTGTTTGTAAAATATTCCTCCTCTCCCCACAACATGTACCTTTTCCGTCACTGTCAAAAAGGACTTACCGTTCAATGCTTGGGTCACGCTGCTGAAATGATTGGTCAACCATTTGTACAACGCCAACAAGGGTCCGTCAACTTTGCCCAAGAGCGTCGCCTCAGCAAAGAGGCTAAATCTTTTTTCACTGTCCTGCATTCGTGAAAGTAATTCACGAATGTAAGACACCATGCACCTGCATCTGATGTAGGGCAGAAAGATTTATGTTATTTTCAAAATGAACAACAATATACAAAAAAAAGAAAAATAAACAAAATCAATGTCGGCAGTCAAATACAAAATGATTGTTATTGCCTGCTGAGACGGGCGTCTTTCTCGGACCTTTCTTGGACCACGGAGAACTGCCTATATTCGGTGCGCTAGAGAGAAGAGAGGCAGAGAGAACTATTAGATTTCCACGTTGATTTAATCCCACAACATTATTTATAACACCTATGAAAACACCTACTGAGAACTTACCGACGATTATCATGGCTTTGGCCACGACGGTCAGTGTTAGCATTAGCCTGTTCCACAGTATTAACAGATTGAAGGTAACTTCTTTGACGAGCTTATCCAAACACCCCACTTTGGATAGGTCACATGCGCCATCGAACAGTTTATCGTTTTCAGCCTTTAGGTACTCCACCATGCACCTAGCTCTGATGTAGGGCAGAAAGATTGATGTTATTTTCAAAATTAACATTTATAGTTTTTCAACATAAAATAACAATTTTGGCAGTTAAACATAAACCTTAAAACAAATGATTGCCCCTTGAACATTTAGTTTCCCAACAATATACAAAAAAAAAGAAAAAGAAACAAAATCAATGTCGGCAGTCAAATACAAAATAATTGTTATTGCCTGTTGAGAAGGGTGTATCTGGTGAACCTTCTCGCCATGGACCACTGAGACAAGGTGGTGCTCTAGAGAGAAGAGAGGCAGAGAGAACAATTCGATTTCCACATTGATTTAATCCCACAGCATTATTTATAACACCTATGTAAATGGAAAAAAATATATATTAGTAAGAAAACCTGGAATGGTTCCGCGGATCCAGATCTTCAAATGTTTTGTTTTCGTTATTTTTTTAATGCATCACCGGGTTCTGTGATGGTCTATAGTGGCAGAATCAGCTTTGTTTGCATTTGTTTATGGGCTAACAAGGGTAATTTTGGGGAGTGTGCGTGCAAAATTTCATGTTGATCACAGTGAGATTAGCTGCTCACTGACATCCGGCCTGGCGAACATGGGCTGTGATCCATTTATAGTTTTTCAACATAAAAAAAAGATTTTGGCAGCCAAACATAAACCTTAAAACAAATGATTGCCTCTTCAACCTTTATTATCTCAACAATATAACATTTTTATCATTTTCTTACCCTATGACGTCTTAAAGACACAGAGAATTTTGGTTTGTAAAATAGTACTTAATGGTGAATGAAGAATCCACTACTTTTTACTCAAGTTAAATTTGATGACCGGACATTTACTTTGTAACAAGAGTGTTTCTACAGTACATTGCAGTATTGATACTTTTACTTAAATAAAATCATTTTGTGCTTTTTCCACCAAAAAGGACTTACTGAAGAGCTGCTTCAATGGGTCGCACAGTGTCTGAAGTGTGGGGCGGATTTCATGGAGAAGGAGGTTTAACCAATTTAGTTGTCTCTGTCCGGCGTGGCCTTGAGAGGAAGCACTCGTTGTGGCAAGGATCAATTTAGCGACTTGCTCTTCCATGTACGAAGCCATCGACATCGCTCTACCATGCGTAACGAGGAGAAACAATTTGTCTCTCTTCGCATCCATTGGCTCAACGAATAGGGTGGGTTGAAAAACACAAGATACACAAAAAAACACCATAAAAAGAGAACAAAAAACAAACAGAAAAAATACATTTTTTACTTTTTCTTACCTTGTCTTAAAGACACAGAGAATTTTTGTTTGTAAAATATTCCTCCTCTCCCCACAACATGTACCTTTTCCATCACTGTCAAAAAGGACTTACCGTTCAATGCTTGGGTCACGCTGCTGAAATGATTGGTCAACCATTTGTACAACGCCAACAAGGGTCCGTCAACTTTGCCTAAGAGCGTCGCCTCAGCAAAGAGGCTAAATCTTTTTTCACTGTCCTGCATTCGTCATAGTAATTCACGAATGTAAGACGCCATGCACCTGCATCTGATGTAGGGCAGAAAGATTTATGTTATTTTCAAAATGAACAACAATATACAAAAAAAAAGAAAAATAAACAAAATCAATGTCGGCAGTCAAATACAAAATAATTGTTATTGCCTGCTGAGACGGGCGTCTTTCTCGGACCTTTCTTGGACCACGGAGTGCTGCCTATATTCGGTGCGCTAGAGAGAAGAGAGGCAGAGAGAACTATTAGATTTCCACGTTGATTTAATCCCACAGCATTATTTATAACACCTATGAAAACACCTACTGAGAACTTACCGACGATTATCATGGCTTTGGCCACGACGGTCAGTGTTAGCATTAGCCTGTTCCACAGTATTAACAGATTGAAGGTAACTTCTTTGACGAGCTTATCCAAACGCCCCACTTTGGATAGGTCACATGCGCCATCGAACAGTCTTTAGGTACTCCACCATGCACCTAGCTCTGATGTAGGGCAGAAAGATTGATGTTATTTTCAAAATGAACATTTATAGTTTTTCAACATAAAAAACAATTTTGGCAGTCAAACATAAAACAAATGATTGCCCCCTGAACATTTAGTTTCCCAACAATATACAAAAAAAAGAAAAAGAAACAAAATCAATGTCGGCAGTCAAATACAAAATAATTGTTATTGCCTGTTGAGAAGGGTGTTTCTGGTGAACCTTCTCGCCATGGACCACTGAGACAAGGTGGTGCTCTAGACAGAAGAGAGGCAGAGAGAACAATTCGATTTCCACATTGATTTAATCCCACAGCATTATTTATAACACCTATGTAAATGGAACAAAAATATATATTAGTAAGAAAACCTGGAATGGTTCCGCGGATCCAGATCTTCAAATGTTTTGTTTTCGTTATTCTTTTAATGCATCACCGGGTGTTGTGATGGTCTATAGTGGCAGAATCAGCTTTGTTTGCATTTGTTTATGGGCTAACAAGGGTGATTTTGGGGAGTGTGCGTGCAAAATTTCATGTTGATCACAGTGAGATTAGCTGCTCACTGACATCCGGCCTGGCGAACATGGGCTTTCTAAATATTGAGGGGATTAGGAGATTAGGGGACTGCATACATCCAATTTGCCTCTGAACATGCATAACATTTTTATCCATGACTCACATACAGACAGACAGTCAGACAGACAGACATACACAGAAAGACGGACAGTACTCAATTTCTATGAGTTGAGTAAATCACAGACAGACAGACAGATACACAGAAACCCCTTACCATCTCAGACTGTTCAAGTCTTTTTACGACGAATTGAAGACGGCTGTTGACCATACCATACGTTAACGTAATGGACTGCAGCATGTTTTCCCGAAAAGCTTTGCCTTCCATATTGTCGAACGCTCCCGCACCACTGAGGAGACTCTCGAGTAAGCCATATATGATTTTGTAGGATTCTGCCACTTTCCCCCAGCAGTTGACTTCTGGAGAGGGGAAAGAGGAGAAAGAAAGGCAGAAAGGAAGGAAATTACTCAGGGTAATAGTGTCAACAAAACTGCCTATGTAAATGTATCACACACACACACACACACAGAGTGATCCAAAAGAATATCAGCACAATAGAGCTTATGTACACACTGAGATAATAAACCTTAAAACAAATGATTGCCTTTTGAACATTTAGTTTCCCAACAATATAATATTTTTTTTATAATTTTCTTACCCTATGACATCTTAAAGACACAGAGAATTTTGGTTTGTAAAATATTCCTTAATGGTGAATGAAGAATCCACTACTTTGTACTCAAGTTAAATTTGATGACCGGACTTTTACTTTGTAACAAGAGTGTTTCTACATTGCAGTATTGATACTTTTACTTAAGTAAAATCATTTTGTGCTTTTTCCACCACTGTCAAAAAGGAATTACTGAAGAGCGAAGCCATTGCGTCGCACACCAAATCAAGTTGGGGGCGAATTACCGGTAAACGCGGGTGGTCGACTTCGGCCTGGTCATATTCACTCATTTTCGGGACAAATCCTACAGGGTGAAAGCATAGGGTCATAAGACGATGAGCCGTGGGCTTGTAGTTCTGCCCTTTCGACGTCCTTTATCTTCGTCTTCAGCTGTTTACGCTCTTCTAGGTACTGCGTAAGCAACAGTTCTACTGTCCGTCAAACACTGACTGGAGGTTAGCAGAGGGTGTTTGGTGTGGTGTCTCACAATCAAATACTAGCATATACACCTGACCTGTCTTTCCCTCATTGGTCTGTTGTCCAATCAGAGGCTAAGCAATATGCATGCATACCAGGTGTTAATGCTTGTGTTTGATGGCAATATGCATGCATACCAGGTGTTAATGCTTGTGTTTGATGGCAATATGCATGCATACCAGGTGTTAATGCTTGTGTTTTATGGCAATATGCATGCATACCAGGTGTTAATGCTTGTGTTTGATGGCAATATGCATGCATACCAGGTGTTAATGCTTGTGTTTGATGAGACTTTGATTGTTGATTGTGATCACACCATGCAAACGCTGTGCTCTGAGCCTAATAGTCTTTCTCCTTTTATTCAGATACTGGAATGTGTAGACTCCCATTTTATCCTAATGGGGTGTTCTTTTGTATAAGTGTTGTTAATCTGTGCTCAGGGATGCCTCTATAGTTTTCACTGGTCAACACCAGGTTAGGCTGTCCAAGATCTTTACTGGGGACATTGATAGAAATGTCCCCCCCCCCCTCTTTTTTTTTTTTTGTTTTGTTTTTTTGTTTTTCAAAATGTATATCCTCGGAGAACATCATGTTGTTGGCAGAGAACAAAAAACAAACAGAAAAAATACAGTCCTCCATTTCTATCGTTCCCTTATCCTGTGATGTCTTAAAGACACAGAGAATTTTCGTTTGTAAAATATTCCTTAATGGTGAATGAAGAATCCACTACTTTTTACTAGACAAGAGTGTTTCTACATTGCAGTATAGATACTTGTACTTAAGTACAAGCATTTTGTGCTTTTTCCACCACTGTCAAAAAGGACTTACTGAAGTCAGCCATCGCATAGTCCACGCTTTTAAACTTCGGGTGCATGAATTGTTTGTAGAGTTCCTCCCAGCGTGTCTCGAAATCGACAATCAGTAGGATTTCCGCTTCGGACCTCCCGCGGCCGGGAACATTTCTGTAAGAAATGGATCTCACATAGCTTTAAGCGTAAAGACTTGAGATTAGTCGACACACATTGAGTCAATCAGCTACTGCCATTTTCTGTCTACAAGCAAAGCATAAATACGTTTGTGTCGTGCTACCTGAGCAGTCCGCTGTCTGTGGTCTTCTTGAAAAGATTATCGTTTAATATATCAGCATAGAAGGAGGGGAGTCTGAACAGAGATTGTAAAACGGCGTTCATGAAGCACGAAGTTGGTGAACCTACAGCAAATTGAGCGGGGAGGGTTATAACTGGAACGCATCTGTGTCACTTTAGATTTCATTGGCTATTCAAAAATAGCAGATATACAAGCTCATAGCGCGGCACCGAGTGCCGCGCTATGAGCTTGTAGATCTGCTATTTTTGAAAAATCTTGAAAACATTTTTTTTTAATTTCTTTCCAAAAACTGTTATGATTTAAAAATGTTTTAAAAGAATCGCCTCAGGTCTTAATGGGTTAGTCAACAGTACATGTTCCCAATAGAATTACACAGCTCTATGAGGAAACCCCCCACCAATGATTTGCTTGCTAGCATTTATAAAAGACAAGAAACAATTTCTGCTGTGGTACTTCTAGTCTAGTATATATCCATACCTCAATTTTTATGAATTGAGTTTTCCTTTTTTTTTTTACATAATACATTTTTATATTGGGGGCAGCCGGCAAACGCTCGGGGCATCTTCCAATCTGAGGATAAAACCATATTGACATTAATCATTACAGCTGAATGTGTGACCATCAGACATTTGAAGAACCACTGCTTGCGCCGGTCCAAGAATTTCACCTCTAGCGGTGCGAGACGAATGCCCCCGGCCGTCCCTCTTAACCATGGCCCCAGTTCAGATAATAAAACCCACAAAATAGAACCAGAGTCCTATTCCATTATTCCTAGCTGAGGTATTGAGGCGACTAAATGTGTGCTCATTAAGAGAAAGTCTGATGTAGGGCAGAAATATTGATGTTTTGTTCAACATGAACATTTGTTGTTTTTCAACATACAAAAACTATTATTGATTGTTGATTGTGATCACACTATGCAAACGCTGTGCCCTGAGCACCAGTTTGCTCCAGTTTTGTCTTTAATATTGGTCTAATAGTCTTTCTCCGTTTATTCACATTTTATCCTAATGGGGTGTTTTTTTGTATAAGTGTTGTTAATCTCTTCTCAGGGATGCCTCTTTAGTTTTCACTGGTCAACACCAGGTAGGCTGTCTGAGATATTTACTGGGGACATTGATAGAAATTACCCCCCCCCCCCCCCCCCTCAGATAGTAATCCTGAATAACTACAAAACCTTGTCAGATTGTAATCTGTTAAAATGAGAATGCACCGAGGTGTTTTGGTTAAAGCAGAAACATCAATAACATTTCTTATTCCTCTTGACTGCTCTGTGAAAATATCTGTGTCTGTCATATCAAGGGCAATTTTTGAGGTTTTATTCTGTTTGCAATTTCAAAAGGTGAAAAACTACTGAACAATGGCTAAAGCTATTGAGTAAAATGTTTTAAATTAATGGTTTCACAATTTCATTGTAATGGCACTAGGATACAGACTTTCTGTTCTTCCAGAGTATCGTACGATCACTGAATTTATAATTTGTTTATAATGTTTTTTATCGCACGTTAATCCCATGTACAACGCAATGTCTTTTTTTCTTCTTTCTCTCTCGCACCTTAACTAACGTCCATAGCATATCATATGCAGTATATATCTGCTGCTATGCTCACACCTTTATGTCTTATCTCAGGTACTTACGGTACCTTATGACCTTCAGATACTGTGTAAATAAGTAGATCATTTGTTTGTTTTTTATTGATTAATCACTCTTCCCCCTTGCCCCCTTCTTTTTCTTTTTGTATGGACATAAAGGATGGAACGTGGTCTGTTGTAGTGATCTAAATGTAGAAATAAGCGTTGAAGATTGGGGAGAGGGTGTGCTATAAAGCTCAAACGCAGACAATCAATACCAGATACAAGTTGCTACAGTACAAATAGCTGATGCGAACGTATATTACTCCTATTTACTTCATCATTCTGGGAAAAACCCAGATAATCCAGATATCAGGCAATGGTACAGAGAATTATCAAATTGTCTTGCACTACTAGAGAAACAGATTTTTGCCATTGAAAGTCTTAAAATCTGCCATCTTTCAAGAAATATGGGGACAGTTCATTCATTTTATGGAAGGCAATCTTTTAGGACTTGTGTTAATAGATGGTTCTGCTACTTTGTAATGTGGGAAGAAAAAAAAACACGTCTGTTTTCTTTTTTTGTATTTGTTTTTTTTCTGTTTTTGTAATGTATTTTTTATTTATTTTTCCATATTGTTACAATGTAAGTGTATGTATTTCTATTTGCTGTTTTTGTTTGATTATGTATAGGCATTTTTTAACACAAGAGTCATACTGTTAGGTTTTATATAATTGAAAATGCCAATAAATATATTGTTTAAAAAAAGAAAAACGAATTTCACAAACTGTTTTACACCTGTAAACATTGGATGTGACAAAGTTGATAATTATACAGATATTATTTGAAGATTTGTGCCATTTTATATTCAGTGTTTTGCCCCCATATTATTCTCAAGACATGAATCTTGTGAATTATGTTTTCATTGTGTTCAATCACAAACGGTAACAATTATATCAGTGCAGGAGTCAATAAGACATCTCTGTGTTTTAATAAACAATTTTACTAATACCGCCCAACAGTTCAAAAATGCCATGTACGGACATGACAAAGAAAACCATGTGGTTTCCTTTACATTTATGACATAAGACACTTATGTTTGTCATATAAGGTTCATAGTGGTGTGGAAATGGTCTTATTAACCTTATTAACCTAACTGTAGTCCCTTTTAAAAAAAAACTTAGTTTGATATACTGGTGCAGTGCAAAGAACAGCAATGGAGAAAGAATCATTCATCAAGGTATGCAGTATGCACCAAAACACATGTACAGACCTTCTCATTAAGATATGCAATGCTGGATACACTACCTTCCATTGGTCTGTAGATGGCAGTAGTTGACAGGTAAACACGCCCCCTTCCTATATACATAAACCCATTGTAGTATTAGAAGGACAATATCAGTCACCACAAGCAGGGACGTGTATTTTCAATGAGTCTTAACATGGTTAAAATGAAGTTTGAAGTTGCACTGGTTTTGCATTTGTGGGTACGAAGGCCCGGACCCCAGCCTCGGAGACGCGGGGTCTGATAAAAATTAATATCAAATATTGAATCAAGCAAATTAAAAACTGTGTGGGGTGCTCACAAAAGCCAGAGTAGGCGTTAAAATGACCCCCGGGTAAGTGTTTTAAAGTGAAACTACAGTTTTGTACGGACCACTTTTTGTATGAAATTGTACATTGCATTGCTTATCGCGTTGTCACACCATGTCACTCTGTGAACGAGGGTTTTCTGCTGTTCGTTGCTGTCGGGCTGAAACCTTGTATATCCATATTATATGAATGTCCTACTCACAAACAACACGGTGTCATACAAAAGTAGTGAAAATAGCCAATCTACAAGCTCACAACTCGTGCGATCGCGATGAGACATGTAAGCTTGTAGATCGGCTCTTTTAGCTGCTTTCGAAACATTGTGAAATTTTAAGTCACAATGGTTATGTATGTGTGTTTATATCATTATTAAACCAATGGAAAGTATTAACAAGAGCTTGTGCCTAAATAACTACATTGGATCCATTGGAACACAGATTATTTAGTAACGGTTTTGGACATACAAGGTTTCCACCCGACAGAGACACAGTGAGTTTTGTACGCTCTCTATACAATAATCTTCTTCATAATTCTTTGTTCTGTTCAGCTCACAGGATAGGCTGCTAAATTCTATAAAGGATACATTTTGCAACGGATTTAAATGCATGGTAAACGAAAAGTTGAAATAAATTTGATATTAGGAAAGGTAGCGCTGTGTGCTCTGCCGTTGTCTGTGTGGTGTTGGCGCTGAATTCACAAAGAACTTTAATATGTTACAATCATTGGTCAACCCACTGAGGAGATGCATGCAGATCAGACTGACTGACAGAGATTCCTTATATTAATATACAGTATATTCATTTCTTCTTTTTCTCCAGCATTAGAGGGAAAAAAGAGCAGACTAAGTATAGAGTTAAAGGTCAAGTTTACTAGGTCAAGTATTGAGGGTTTAAGTGGTTAAAGGTCTGACAACAATACACATGAACATGAATCCAAACAGTGCTGTCAAACAAGTCTATGAAATCTATGAAAAAGATCGGCAACACAATGTTATACAATATGTAGTGGGGGGTCCCTGCTTCATCTCTCTCTCAGCTAGGGGGTCCTTGGCCTGAAAAACATAGACCACTGGTCTAGTCAGTACCATAGTTTAGTCAGTACCATCAACAGTCTAATCAGTACAGTGGTTCTCAACCTTTTTAGGCCGCGAGTCAGGGGTACATTGGGAGAAGGACGCTGAAGATGGAACTGCCAGTTAAGAAAAGAGGAAGGCCAAAGAGGAGGTTTATGGATGCGGTGAGAGACGACGTGCAGGTGGCAGGAGCCACAGGGAAAGACGCAGAAAACAAACAGAAGCATATGGATACATGATCCAACATAAAATGATAAATGAAACGACTTGCATCGTTCCCGACATGCATGGCCCCAAATACGCTGGCGCCGTCCTAGGCAAGGCAAGGCAATTTTATATGCATAGCACATTTCAACAACAAGGCAATTCAATGTGCTTTACACGGAACATCAAGCAAAGGCAACACAATTATAAGATTATTAAATTACATTAGGATGCATAAAACAAAAGAAGTTAAAAAAAATATATTTACCTACATTTCTTTGAGCAGTACAGTTACAGTGCAGAAGAGAAAAGGAAAGAGAAAAAAATAAAAATAACTCATTCAAAGGCAGCGGCCAACAGAAAGGTCTTTAGTTGTGTTTATGTTGGTTTTCATTTGAACTGTTGCAGTTTCACTCGTCGATGGACAGAAATGTCAAAACAAAACACATTCCTAGGGAAGCTCATTATGTTAGAATTGCTGTCTCTGTGTAATCACGAAACATTCCCCTTTATTAACTGGGATGATGATTGGTTGCGCGGGGGGTATCATGTGATGTTCTAAGGGACCTATATTTCTATGTAAAGAAGTATGAGACTCAAACAGGCAGAGGTGTTTTTCCAACATTACAACCAGTTTACCAGTCCAGTACTGTAAATTCCTGCAGTCTGGTCCAAGGGAGGAAACCAATAGAGCTGAGATGCTGGTCAAAGGAACAGAGTGAAGTACACATGTCTTAATGCTTAAACTTGTATTTCTCAGCCCACAACACTGCTGTACAGTATGGGCTGCGTATATTTCACTCTAGTTTAATATCAGGAATTGAATATCTGCCCTGTTTACTGTTTTCCTTGTTCTTTCTTCTATTATTATTATTCTATAACTATTCTTTCCCTTCCCTGAAAACTACAAAATTATGGTAGCTTGAAAAGAAAAGAAACCTGTGATGTAAGTGACAATAAAGCTGAAGTTGAAGTTGTTCTGATATATCACACAACTCAGCGGTGAATCATGCTTGCACACAATAGTATACTACAGAGATCACGCATTCTCTGACTCATCAATTCTCTGATTGTATTCTTGCTCATGATTGGTAATATCATGCATAAAACTGTAATAGTTAAAATCTATCTCCTCCTGGGATTTTTGAGCAATCTGCACGAAACGTTTAACACTTGAACTCTGGACCTATGCCGACAACACCTTGGCAGCGGATTTTCCATAAGTGAAAAAATGCATAAGTTAGGAGCCAATGACTGTTTTTCATATATTTCAAAATGGTGGGAGATCTAAAGGTCAGAGGTCAAAATCAGGGGGTGAAAGTTGTTCAGCATGAGGAGACGCATATGTGTATCCAAGTTTCATGGCTGTAGGTCAAACAGGGCATGAGTTGTACCTGTTCAAAGTTGGCATTTTTCAATTGAGTGCTACAGCTCCACCTTTTGACGAATGAGTGTAGGCTGTAGGTCAAAGTTGGCACTTTCAATTGAGTGCTATAGCGCCACCCTTTGACGAAAGAGTGTGAGAATTATTTCTTGATCGTTTTTCATGACCATCTACCATATGGCCGAGTTTCGTAAAAAGCGACAGCACGGTTCAGCCAGAACTGCGAAAAGTGGCAGAAGAAGAACTAAAATACTGCCAACAATAAAACAGATCTGAGCTCTGGCCCCCGTAATAAAAGAGCTGAGCTCTGGCCCCGTAATAAAACAGATCCAGAGCTGAGCTCTGGCCCCGTAACAAGCAAAATATACCTACACCAGGGGTCTTCAACAGGGGGTCCGGGACCCCTAGGGGGTCCTCAGAGTTACTACAGGGGGTCCGCCAAAACTTTGTGTGCTATGATTATCATTTTTTTACATTAACCACTTGAACCCTAGCATCCCTTTTCTGAGGAGAACTTTAGCCAAAAATAGCAGATCTACAAGCTTGTAGATCGGCTATTTTTGGCAAAGATGTAGAGGTGTAGAGGGTAAAAAGAGCAGAGTAAGTAAAAAAAAAAGTTTAATCTGAAACACAATTTTATACAATTATAGAGGGGGTCCCTGCTTCATCTTTCTCTCAGCTAGGGGGTCCTTGGCCTGAAAACGTTGAAGACCCCTGACCTACACTGTAGGTGTTTTTTCATGTTTGTAGCTGGCTGTAATCTTTCACTGAAGAGCATGCAGGGCAATGCTCAAATACACACAACAGTTCTATAGTGGTAAAAAAAAACAGTCAGACCTCTGTACCCTGCACGGTTTAACTGCTTCAGTGAATCTGAGACTCCTTGGACCATGTCATTCACTCATCTCTCCATCGCAGCTTCTTGCTCTCAGGTGAACCTGTTCCCCTGTCGTCAGCCTCCAGCACAGATGTACGCCCAGGCAAGGATAACTTTTAATACAGTTTGTAAAAGTGACAGTTTCATGCTCATTGTCTGATGTGACTTTAAGGTTGACATGTAAATCAGTGTGAATGCTAATGTGCACTTCATTGTCATCATCAATGTATGATTATTTGTCTAATTGTTTGTTTTTAATGTCACCTTTTCTTCAATAAAGCCCTGCCAACTACACCATATGGCCTGTTCCTTGGAGGAGTTGATGCAAAAAGGACTTTAGCTTGTTATTAATTCAGTTCCTACATTGACACAATAGTATATGAGAAAAGTCATACTAAACTCGTACTGTGTCATAAAAAATGAAGTCATACAATACTTTAGTATAAACAAAATGCCATACAGTCCTGTCGTTAAAAAAATACTTTGTTCTTGTCAGCCTAAATTGTTCACAGCACAGCTATCTATTTTTATATTTACGGGGCCAGGCTTCCAGCATGGACCCGTTTTGTTATTGGCATTATTCCATTTCTTCTTCTTCTTCTGCCGTTTTTGCCAGTTCTGGCTGAACCGTGCATACGCTTTTTATGAAACTCGGCCATATGATAGATGGTCATGAAAAACGATCAAAAAATAAATCTCACAATCTTTCGTCAAAAGGTGGCGCTATAGCACTCAGTTGAAAATGCCAACTTTGAACAGGTACAACTCATGCCCTGTTTGACCTACAGCCATGAAACTTTGATGCACACATGCGTCTCCTCATGCCTAACAACTTTCACTGTTTGACTTTTGACCTCTGACCTTTAGATCTCCCACCATTTCGAATTATATGAAAAGCAGGAAAAAGCAGTTAAAACCTATCTCCTCCTGGGATTTTTGAGCAATCTGCACGAAACGTTTTACACATGAACTTTGGACCTATGCCGACAAACGTTTGCAGCGGATTTTCCATAAGTGAAAAAATGAAGCTTTAATGAGCCAATGAATATTGCAGTTTTATGACAATTATTCATCTGCCCCTAACACATACATGCAGACTTACCATTCTTTGAAACTTTGCAGAAATGTAAAGGGCCATTCCAAATATCACTGAAACCAATCTTACTCCAATTGGTCAAACGGGGGCGCTATAGCAATTTTTTGAAAATGCAAACTTTAAACAGGCAAAAGTCATGCCTCGTTTGGCCGACAGCCATTAGACCTGCTTACACATGTGCCTTGACTAATGAGGAACACATCTATCACGTTGACCAGTAAGCACCGCCCTTAGATTGTCCGCAATCTTGAGCAGTTTGAAAAACACTTAAACCCAGGATTTTTCAGCTATTTGCGTGAAACTGTATGATCAGTGTGATCTCTTTTTTCAGAGGATTGTCTGTTGGTCAGATAGCTTCCCGCTTAAGTGTATGTCTCACAACCTCAAGGTCACAGGTTAAAGCCTCACTTGGTGCAGACTTCATCTAAGTTGCATTTCACACAACATGACTATCAATGGGGAGGCATGCGTTAATCCGACAGACCTTTTCTCCGACTATGTGGCATCCGCGTGCGGTTAGGGTTAGGGTGCGGGTTTGGTTCGGGTTCAGTGTTTAACGTCGGAGCAATGCGCTGTCGGAGGAATGCGCTGTCGGACTAACGTACTGCACCCCTATCAATGAATACATCTGCAATTGTTAAAGATAACATGAAATACTTGTGTTTTTTACATACTTCATTGTGAAAATAGCTGATCTACAATCTCACAACTTTTCAGATAGCAATGAGAGTATGTTTTTTCAATGTATAACATACTTCATTGTGAAAATAGCCGATGTACAATCTGACAACTTTTAATGGTTTGTGAGCTTGTAGATCGGCTACTTTCACTAGTTTTGGTTCTGAGGAGATGTACAATTTCTTCATTGGTAAATGGTTTGTGAACGAGTGATCTTAGTGTTAGTGAAACAGGGGCTTGGGTCATGACAGAAGGCAAGAGTTTGTGATCCTCAACAGACAAGAACAGCCTGGACAAAGCTATAGCACTATAGGTAGTGTTGCAGCTACATAAGAGTGCCTCACGACCGCAAGGTTGCCGGTTCAAGCCTCACTTGATGCAGACTCATTTAAGTTGAATTGCAAAAAACATGACTCAATCTATTCCGTTTCCATGGCTCTCTCTCTCTGTCTTCAATCTATTCCGTTTCCATGTCTTTCTCTTCAATCTATTCCGTTTCCATGTCTCTCTCTCTGTCTCTTCAATCTATTCCGTTTCTATCTTCAATCTATTCCGTTTCCATATTTGTTAGCTACATAATGTATCGTGTGTTGAGTACTGACATTTAATACGTTTATATTTACAACTGTAATAATTGTTTTTGTATGTTTTTTTGTGTGGACCCCAGAAAGACTAGCTGGTTGCTATGGCACCAGCTAATGGGGATCCTTAATAAAAAAAGAAATAAAAAAAATACAAAACTATAATCTCAGCTGCAGCAGAACGGACTGAGAGACAGAGAGAACTTTATACGAGTCAGCAGAACATCCAGCAGAGAATCCAGGAGAGAGAAAGACCTGAAGGTGCTTCACCAGGAGGTGGAGTCCATCAACCACTGTGCTGACAGAGCAGTGGAGGACAGTGACACCATCTTTACTGAGCTCATCTCTTCCACTGAGAGAAGACGATCTGAGGTGAGGGAGCTGATCAGAGACCAGCAGGAACGTGAAGTTAGTTGTGTTGATGAACTGAGGAGGCGTGTGGAGCAGGAGGTCACTGAACTGAGGAGGAGACATGCTGAGCTGGAGCAGCTCTCGCTCTCATTGGATCACATCCATTTTCTACACAGTTACACCTCCTCCCTCTCAACGATCAGTGAATCTCCACACCCGGTCAGCAGCAATGTCCGTCCTCTGAGATACTTTGAAGACGTGACTGTGGCCGTGTGTCCAAGATGAGAGACAAACTAGAGGACGTTCTTAAAGAGGGAGGGACAAACGTCTCAGAGACAGTGAATAGACTGTCGCTATCACCGGAGCCCAGGACCACGCAGAGCTGATTTCTTACAATATTCATGTCCAATCACACTGGATCCAAACACAGCATATCAATGGGTCAATTTGGGTACTTTTTGTAGGGTTGTAGTGTTCTTTATGTCTTTATTGTGTCATTGTAGTGTACTTTATGCCTTTATAGTGTCATTGGACACTGTAGTGTATACTTTGTCTTTATTTTGTCACTGTAATTTACTTCGTATTATCTTTTAACTTTCTGTAGGGTTGTAGTGTACTTTATGTCTTTATAGTTACACTGGACACTGGTATTGTACTGTAGTATACTTTCTATCTTTATAGTGATGGACACTGTAGTGTACTTTATATATTGATAGTGATGGACACTGTAGGGTACTTTATATATTGATAGTGATGGACACTGTAGTGTACTTTATATATTGATAGTGATGGACACTGTAGTGTACTTTATATATTGATAGTGATGGACACTGTAGTGTACTTTATATATTGATAGTGATGGACACTGTAGTGTACTTTATATATTGATAGTGATGGACACTGTAGTGTACTTTATATATTGATAGTGATGGACACTGTAGGGTACTTTATATATTGATAGTGATGGACACTGTAGTGCAGTGGTTCTCAAACTTTTTCATGTCAAGGACCCCCAAATTGAGACTTAATAGCCCGCGGACCCCCTATTTGAAAAGATAGGCCAGGGACCCCCATAAGAGAAGGTTTTTTACGGCTCTAGCAGTGATTCTCAACCATTTAAATTTCAAGGACCCCCAGTTTGACATGCATTAGGGCTACGGACCCCCATTTAATGGCATTTCCATCTCTTGGACCCCAATGTATATAGTAAAATCTATGTTAATTTAACTCTGAGAGTGTACAAATGGAATGTGATGTGATGTGATGTCATGTGATGTGATGTGATGTGATGTGATGTGATGTGATGTGATGTGATGTGATGTGATGTCACTTGATGTGATGTGATGTGATGTCACGTGATGTGATGTGATGTGATGTGATGTGATGTGATGTGATGTGATGTCACGTGATGTGATGTCACGTGATGTGATGTGATGTGATGTGATGTGATGTGATGTGATGTGATGTCACGTGATGTGATGTGATGTGATGTGATGTGATGTGATGTGATGTGATGTGATGTGATGTGATGTCACGTGATGTGATGTGATGTGATGTGATGTCACGTGATGTGATGTGATGTGATGTGATGTGATGTGATGTGATGTGATGTGATGTGATGTGATGTGATGTCACGTGATGTGATGTGATGTGATGTGATGTGATGTGATGTGATGTGATGTGATGTGATGTGATGTGATGTGATGTGATGTGATGTCACGTGATGTGATGTGATGTGATGTGATGTGATGTCACGTGATGTGATATGATGTGATGTGATGTGATGTCACGTGATGTGATGTCACGTGATGTGATGTGATGTGATGTGATGTGATGTGATGTGATGTGATGTGATGTGATGTGATGTGATGTGATGTCACGTGATGTGATGTCACGTGATGTGATGTGATGTGATGTGATGTGATGTGATGTGATGTGATGTGATGTGATGTCACGTGATGTGATGTGATGTGATGTGATGTGATGTGATGTGATGTGATGTGATGTGATGTGATGTGATGTGATGTCACGTGATGTGATGTGATGTGATGTGATGTGATGTGATGTGATGTGATGTGATGTGATGTGATGTGATGTGTTGTGATGTGATGTGATGTGATGTGATGTGATGTGATGTGATGTGATGTGTGATGGAGGGTTTGTGATGATCTAAGACACAGTATAAATAGACTTGTTGTGAATAAAGTGTCTCTGATCACTGCGTTGTTCTTCTATTCTAACAGTCTATGGAGACATGTCACACTGCAGGTTTTGATCTATAGTGAACGTACTAATGATACTTTTATTCTATACATTTTATTTGAGTCTACAGAGCTCCTTTGCCACTCTTCTTTTACGGGTCACAGGTAAATAAACCCTTTTTACCTACAGGAAATCTTATAATCTAAAATAGTTAAAAGAGTATCTACAAGCTCACATGTTGTGAGCTTGTAGTGAGCTTTAACAATAAATAAATAAAGTACATTTGCACATCTGCTTTTTTAGATTATGTTTTAATATATCGACAATATATTGGAAAGTTTTGAATCACTTTACTTTTTAAAAACAAACTAGATAGAACTAGATCTTCTCTTCTGGCACAAAACATTTTCAGACGGGGGTCCTCGGACATATATGTATCAATTTGGGGGTCCTTGACAAGAAAAAGTTTGAGATCCAGGGCTGTAGGGTCCTACATGAAGCAGGCCTGGTGGAGACAGCTTCAAGTGGATTTAAGATAGATTCTAAAGGAGTGGTGTCGCCCTCTGGTGGTGGTTTGTGTTCAAAGCACACAGTGAGAAAATGTCTTTTGCTTTTTTTTAAAAGTCATATTTAATCCTATTTAAACCTATTTAAATCTCTTATGTTACATAACTGACAGACAGTGTTATTTCTATTTAAATAGTCATAATGTGTTATAAACATTTTGGGTGAAATGATTAAGAAATATATCATATAGTTTTGTTTTGGATCAGTTTTTTATTTTTCCTGAAAAACTTTAAAAAATGACGTAGGCCATTAGTTTTAACCTGACGCTACCAGATCCAAACAGCTTGCTCCACACATTGTTTCACAGCCCTGGTTACTCAATACCGCCACCTCTGGCAGGGTCAGGTTACATTAGTTTAGCAAGGCCACGAAATTCAATGATTTTTCAAAAATAATGTCATGAATGAATAAAAAAAAAAGAGTTAAAGATATAACATAAATTAGAAAACAAATGTTTGAGAAGCAGTGAAAATAGCCCATCTACAAGAGCTTGTAGATCTGCTATTTTCTCTAGCTTGCGTCCTGGGGAGAGATATATCATTTAGGGTCTCGAGATAAAACGTTTGGGAAACACTGGGCTATACACAATACAATATTTATAAAAAGGCACTTTTTTTATTGCCTTAATACCTTACACACGCACGCGCACACACACACACACACACACACACACACACACACGCACACGCACACGCACACGCACACGCACACGCACACACGCACACACACGCAACCTTGTTGCGATCAGCTGCCTGTGATCAGTGTTGATGATGATTGAAAACTGATTGTGATCAATTGTCTGCCGGATGAAGATCCGGTCAGAAAACGGAAACGGAAACGATGCGTTCATGTATGTACATTGGTTTCAACACATACCGGATCCAGTAGGCGGGGCTCCAGACCGGACGTGAATATGGCTTTAAATAGGACGCAAGCGCACAACGGCTGGTTGGTTCAGTAACGTGGCCTTAGCAGCATCAGGTATTTTACTAATGTTTGATCATTAACACACGTTTTTATCCGCCGATAATTAGCACTATTATTAGTTAAGCATTTGGGGTTTTAAGGCTGTTTGTGAATTATGACACCAAATGGACCAAACATTTGGAATATTCTTGTTTTACAACCGAGGATGAAACGCATCAAACAAACATTGTTCCAAATGGTCACTGACTAAACCTAACCACACTCACTGATATGTGAGGGGTTTGTAGATCTAACCCTGCCATAGACGCTGTGCATTTATAATCTACAGTGGTGTAAAGTAACTAATTATTTACTTAAGTACTGTACTTAAGTACAATTTTGAGGTATTTGTACTTTACTTGAGTATTTCCCAATCTCCAATACTTCTACTTCTACTCCACTACATCTCAGAGGCAAATATTGTACTTTTACTCCACTACAATTATTTGAAAACTTCTAGTTACTTTTCAGATAGGCTATAAATTATGATATTATAAAACATACATGAACCACTTTAGCCCTATTTTATACCTAGGCTATTTGAAAATAGCCGATCTACAAGCTCACAACATCGTGACGCGTTGTGAGCTTGTAGATCGGCTATTTTCAAATATTTAGTACTTTTACTTTTGGTACTTTAAGTACATTTTGATGCCAATACGTTTGTACTTTCACTCGAGTACATTTTTAATTCTGGACGTTTACTTGTAACAGAGTATTTTTATATTGCAGTATTGGTACTTTTACTTAAGTAAAGAATTTAATTACTTTTTCCACCACTGAATCTATAAGAACTTTAGTCTGGGACCAAGACGGTCAGAGACTTGTTTGATTGATGCTGAGTTCATTGTAGTTTTTCTTAACGGTCTCTCTGCTCCATAAATGTACACACTAACAACACATTAAGTATTTAAGCCCGAAGCCACGGTTGTTACGCGACCATACGGGTCGTTTGTGTTCCGTTATATTACGTAAAAGTTTAATAAATAAGCGTTTTAATTCCGTCTGTGGCTGAACGCCGTTCTACTACTTCGTTTACATGTTGCAATACCTGCGCTCGCCTGCTGCTGCAACAGCAGATATTGTTTTACATTTATGTTCGTGCGTCTCCATTAATGTATAAATTCTTACTATGAAGTGATTATCTTAAAACCCACTGATGTTATCCGTCCATACGGGTTGTTGGTGTTTAGTTAATAATGCGTGTTATTTAATAAATACATGTTTTAATTCCGTCCATTAATGAACATCATTGTATTTCCTGGTTGACAATGGGGTGTAATACCAGCGTTCACCTGCTGCAGGCGAGCGCAGTTATTGCACTCCATGTAAACGAAGAAGTAGAACGGCGTTCGGACACAGACGGAATTAAAACACTTATTTATTAAACTTTTACGTAATATTACGGAACACAAACGACCCGTATGGTCGGGTAACAACCGTGGCTTTGGGCTTAAATACTTAATGTGTTGCTAGTGTGTATATTTATGGAGCAGTAATGGCGTTAAGAAAAACTACAAAGAACTCGGCACCCTTTATATTTAGAATTTATACATTTATGTTTGAGATTAACATGGAGCTAATATGCCAAACACTATTTTTGTGGAGTGTTCAAGAATGTCAAGATGGAGGATAATAATAATGAAACTTTATTAATGAAACTTTATTTGTATAGCACTTTTCACATTAAATACTTTTCATAAAATATATAAAAAAAATGTTTTTTGTTATTTTAAGATCAAAGTGTTCGAAGTGATCAACCTTGCAATAGAATGTATATTTAGAAGCATCTTCCATAAACATGAATGTAAAAAAGCAAAGGTTAAAGGGATAGTTCACCCCCAAAATGACTTTTTTTCTATGGACTAGTCACCCCATGGAGACTTGAATTCATGGATATATTTTTGTTTTTGTCTCATTCCTAAGACAATAATTTGATGACCAGCGGACCGGTAGGCAGCGATTCCGGTAGGAGACACAAAGGAGACTATTTGTGTCTCCTACGGGAGCCGCTGCCGGTCATCAAATTATTCGCTTAGAGAATGAGACAAAAACTAAAAAAATATCCATGAATGAAAGTCTCTATGGGGTGAACTGATCGATAGAAATCCCTGGGGGTGAACTATCCCTTTAAAGCCTCAATCTGTGATTTCTTCAACCGGTCGGCTGTAGAACAGCAGCAACGCGATCATGATGATTCATTACAGTTTCAGTCATGAGATTTTATTTATCTTTATTCCATGTTTGCGCTGCCTTTTGAGCTTGTAGATCTGCTACTTTTGATGCTTTTATGCAGTGGCGTGCACAGACATTTTGAGGGGCAGGTGCTCAAGTAAATTATACTTTTTTTTTGTTGACTTGGTCTGCTCTTTTCCCCTCTACACCTATACCTCTTTGCCAAAAATAGCCGATCTACAAGCTCACAATGCGAGGCGTTGTGGGCTTGTAGATCTGCTATTTTTGGCTAAAGTTCTCCTAAGAAAAGGGATGCTAGGTTTCGAGTGCTTATGGTAAAAAGAAAAATCATATCACATAAAGAATTGGCGGACCCCCTGTAGTAACTCTGAGGACCCCCTAGGGGCCCCGGACCCTTTGTTGAAGACCCCTGCTGTAAACTGAAAAAAAAATCTTTTTTTTTCTTCAAAAGGGCACTTCTGGTCAAGAGGGCAAAGGGCAGGTGCTCTAGCACCACCTAGAGTCTATCTGTGCACGTCCCTGCTTTTATGTGACGCTGTAGTATGATCAAGTAGGGAGTTAATTTATGAAGAAAACACAAGGTTAGAATATGGCGATTACCCTGACGGCAGCGAACGTAACATGTTTGTTGCTATTGTGTGTATCATACTTACATATACAATGTAGATTATTTTATTATTATTGTCAGTTGTGTTGCAGTATTAAAGGAGTAATTCACCCAAAAAATGACTTGGTTTCTATCAATTGCACACCCCATGAAGCCTTGAATTCATGGATTTTTTTTTTTTTTTTTTTCGTATTTCTAAGCCAATAATTTGATTACCGGTGGAAAGATGCTAAAGTATCCGGTAGGAGACACAAAGTAGACTCTTTGTGTCTCCTACCGGAAATACACCCGGTCATCAAATTATTGGTCTAGGAATGCGACAAAAAACAAAACAAATCCATGAATTCAAGGCTTCATGGGGTGTGTAATTGATGGAAAATAAGATTTTTTTTCGGGGTGAACTACTCCTTAAGTCTCTATCTCTATCATCACATACATGAAAAATAGTGAGTTTAAAAACAAATTAATAGCAACACAAACTAACATAACCCCAACAAAACTGGAAAAAAAAGATTTTTTTTTAAACAATCTTATTGATATTATGAATTCTACAATATATAAAATGTGGGGGAAAAGAGTGTAATGTTGGTATATATATATGTGTGTCTTACAGGTTAATCATGTGACCTCCTGCAGAGTGGACTAAATCTACATACAGCGAGTTAAAAACCCTGAGTCATGACTCCTAGCTATGACTCAGGGTTTGACTCGGTGTATGAGTTCTTCAGTGAAGGTCCTGGATGGATGGAGTCATCAGGAGATAGCTGGTAATAGAGTGTCTGTAACTCGGACAAAGGGTTCAGGAAGATGGAACCTCGACGGAGTCGACGCAGCAACGAGCCCTGAGAGCTGAAACGTATAACGGTGCCAACGGACGCTCTCCATTGAGATACAAGGCGTACGGTGCTCGGGACGTGGTGCCATACAACCTACGCGGCTCTATTAATACCAGCTATCTTCAACCGAGCGGTGGAAGGCCCCACACGGTACGTACCTGGATCACACCTGGCCAGTATAAACTAGGGCTGTGTCACCATTAGAAAAGTTGATGATTAATTGTCACACAAATGATTGCGATTTAACGATTTAATTGTGTTTGACGTTGAACATTGGCACATTATGAATACAAATTTGATCTATTTTTGGCTTCTAGGGCTTCGTAAACAACATTTGCACCAGACAGATATGACAAATAATATACATAATTTAATTACTTTTATACTTTCAAAAAATTAATTAATAGTGGAATTAGCCGAGTGGAAATGGCCGATCTACAAGCTCAAAACGTGTGGCGATGGGACACATTTTGAGCTCGTAGATCCACTATTTTTGGAAAATGTTTGAAAATATATGAACATTTTTAACATGGTAATGATCATGACGATTATGCAAAATACATTTTTATTTCTGATATCGAAAAATAATTGCAATTAGGCATTTACGTAATAATTGTGACGGGTCTAGTATAAACCCTAGGGTTTATACTCATGGTAACTGATGACTGATAAGCTGTGGGGGTTATCAGACCACACTTTGAGAATCACTGGTCAAACGGCTGAGAGGTGAACCAAGACTGTCTGTGGTTGTTTTCAAGCCAAATTCCAAACCTCAAAATTCTGCCTCCAGTGTTATGGAGAAATTGGTGACCTGACAAAAGATGTGTCCATCTTGTGGACTTCACATAATGTCAAACACACACAGTAAATCACTGCTGTTTATGAACAGTTGCTCGGTTAATAAACAAAACCGTGGTTATTTAGATTTGGACATTGATCTTTATGTGAAGTCCAACGAGATGGTCGCATGTTTTCTGAAGGTCACCAATTTCACTAACACCACCATTGTAGGAGGGGGGCACAAACTGGGAGTTTGCCATATTGGAAATAAATTGGGCTCGCTTCCCTTCACAGGTGTTACCAATGATGCTAATGAAGGCTCTGTTCCAAACGGCCCACGGGTGTTTAAAGGGATATTTCACTTTCAAAAAAACTTTTGGTCATTTTATTGTCTACTCAGGCTTTTGTGAGCCCCACAGACCGTTTTTAAGTTGCTTGATTCAGTATTTAGACATTTGATATTCATTTTATCAGACACGCCCCCTTCCTATCTAACATGCTAAAAATGGAGTTTGAAGTTAATATGGGTTTGTATAGGAAGGGGGCGTGTCTGATCAAATGAATATCAAATATCTGAAAATAAATAAATACTGAATCAAGCAACTTAAAAACGGTCTGGGGGCTCACACAAGCCTGAGTAGACGATAAAATGACCCAAAGTTTTTTTTAAAAATGAAATATCCCTTTAACTCGGAGTGTACAAATGGAAACAAATTACGGGTCCATTTGGTTCCATCTGTACACTCTTAATTAGTATCATTTGTAACACCTGTGAAGGAAAGTACGGAAGAGGCCCAATCCTTGGTCAAATGCATTTTCATTTGGGGTCCTTGATATGAAAACATTTAAGAGCCACTGTTTAGTTGTTTCTAAAACTGGATTAAATGCTAAGCATTGTGTATTTACTTGAAAATGGTGTTTGATACAGGAATAGTGGGCACGTCTTTGTTAAATTGGCTATTTTTGTTTCTCAAATGTTAAACAAATTAAGAATTTGCTAAATGGTCTTAAGTGATGTAAAGTATACATGATGTGAACATGTGTACTGTACAAAATTATCAGACTTAAACGTACCCTTCAACGTATTGTTTTATGCCCACAGTGGCTGTAGGCGACAGGTTTTGTAGCAATTGTAGATATATTATGTCTCTATAAGCCTAACCAACATCGGGTCACGTGACGTCTATTTACGTCCTGGTTTCCATTAGGAGGGGATCAGTCTATTTTCTCCATTGACTTACATTCATTCTGCTCATCAGACACAAGCCAACTAACGTCTTATTTCGAAAGGTAAAGTTATTCTAATACTGTGTGCTGTATTATTATCTTGTTTTCTTGATGATGTTGTTGTTCTTTTACATCTTACCATTTGGAAATTGACTTTAATAGATAGATTGAGAATGCTAGCAATGTTACCTGCCTGTGTAGAACACATAGGCTTATTTTAGCATTTCCTTTTTATACCAATATATATACTGTACTCACCATACAGTGGTGTAAAGTAACCAAGTACATTTACTCAAGTACTGTACTTATGTACGATTTCTTAGGTATTTTTTACTTTACTGGAGTATTTACAATTTCCAGTACTTTTACTTCTACTCCACTGCATCTCAGAGGCAAATATTGTACTTTTCACTCAACTATTGCATTGTGAGCTTGTAGATCTGCTATTTTCTTAAGATGTTTTTATACATTTGAAAACTGGGACATTCTACATATGTACATAATGCGTACTTTCTACTTTGGTACCTCAAGTAGCCTACATTAACATTTTGATACAAATACCTTATACTCAAGTAATTTCTGAATTTCTGACTTTCACTTGTAGCATATGTGTGTATGAATGTATGTATGGTCAGAAATTCAGAATGTACTTGAGTAAAAGGTATTGGTATAAAATGTTAATGTAGGCTACTTAAGGTACCAAAGTAGAATGTAATTATTATGTAGAATGTCCCAGTTTTCAAAGGTATAAAAAATCTTATGAAAATAGCAGATCTACAAGCTCACAATGCAATAGTGGAGTGAAAAGTACAATATTTGCCTCTCAGATGCAGTGGAGTAGAAGTAAAAGTACTGGAAATTGTAAATACTCCAGTAAAGTAAAACTTGAGTAAATGTACTTGGTTACTTTACACCACTGTATGGTGATGAGTTCTACACAGGCAGGTAACATTGCTAGCATTCGCAATCTATCTATTAAAGTCAATTTCCAAATGGTAAGATGTAAAAGAACAATAACATCATCAAGAAAACAAGATAATAATACAGCACACAGTGTTAGAATAACTTTACCTTTCAAAATAAGACGTTAGCTGGCTTGTGTCTGATGAGCAGAATGCATGTAAGTCAATGGAGAAAATAGACTGATCCCCTCCTAATGGAAACCAGGACGTAAACAGACGTCACGTGACCCGAATGCGAGTAAAATAAATGGCCAATTACACATTGAAGTGCCCACTTTTCCCAGGTGCCCACTCTTCCGGTTACATAATCGCAAATTATTTGAGGTAATTGCAATTATTTTGCATAAAATCGTCATAGTTTCCAGTTCATAAAATGGAGGAAATGGCCGATCTACAAGCTCACACCGTGCCGTGATCGCGACACGTTGTGAGCTTGTAGATCGCTTTTTTTATGGCATTCATTTAAGTTATTTGTCATATCTGCCCTGTTTACGAAGTTTAAAAGCCAGCTAAAAATATATTTTTTATGTTCAATGCCAAACAAACAATTAAATCATTAATTGAAATTATTTGTGACAATTAATGAAGTAAAATGTCATAATGGTGACACAGCCTGTCAGTGACTAGGTTATGACATGTCACTATGGCTTCCAAAATGTCACCCTGTAGGGCCGGCACAACTCAACCTTTTGTTTTCTTTTTCTTGTGTCTTTACAGAACATGAAGTTGACAAGAAGACGTCTGTAGATGGCAGGAAGGTAGGAACCTTTTGATTTCTGCTGCTGCTTGTTAAGGGGGCTACATGCTACATGCTACCATACCATGTATGTCGTCATTCGCGTCGTCTATCGTATAGTTTCACCTCATTTGCGTTGCCACAAATGACAAATGTCTGTCCAAATCACATTTATGTGATTTTTATTTATCGTTTCACGTAATTGTTCGGCTAAAGCTTTGGTCACGTCGGTCCACATCACATACGACCATGTGGTCGTAACTTCTCCTCTTTTCCTCTATTCTTTGCTTTAATAAAGCAATAACAAAATGATTTGTTTTTATTCACTTTTGTGTCTGAGTTATTTGATCGATTTTTTATTTTTGTCTTTCTTTCTTTTCACAAACACATTTCTTTCTTCTTGCCTGTCTATTGCACTAGTTCTTCACTAGTGGTTTGTGTGTACAAATGTATGTGATGTGGAGGTATGTGATTTATGTCTGGTATCATTATGGTAGCATGTAGCCCCATTAACACTGTGTTTACATCCATCTGTGCTGTAGGTCGGTGCAAACTAATAGAGAAAGCAAATGATGTGTTGTGTCATTTGCTTCCTTTCTTAGTGTTTTTTTTTTCATTTGCTGCTGTTTGAGTCGTGGCTGCTGTTGAAGGTAAGTGCTAGTAGTGACACGGTCTATCATTGGTTGTCGGGCAGAAACCTTGTATCTCCATATTTAAACATCATTTTTTGTAAATACATTTCTTTACTTGGCCATACTACAGTGTCACACACTAAAGCAGTACAAACAGCCGATCTACAAGCTCACAAAGCAAAGATCATGATAATTACATTGGATCCATTGGAACACAGTTTATTTTTTGTGTCCATTTTAAAAAGTAACAGTTTTGGACATGAAAGGTTTCTACCTGACCTCCATACTTTAACTTTCCCTCTTTTCTCTTCTCTATTATTTGCTTTAATAAAGTTATTACTTTTTTTCCCCCTAGTGTGTCTTTGTGTGGTTTTTGTGTGTACAAATGGAACCAAATGGACCCGTCACTGGTCCATTTGGTTCCATTTGTAGTACTGACAGTATACGTACTGTATACTAGGCTGTTTATGTAATGACAGGGTACAGTATATGTAGGCTCACACTAAGCTGTATAATATAGTGACAGGGTACAGTATATGTATACTAGGTTGTATAATATAGTGACAGGGTATAGTATATGTGGCTCTTGGTCACATAGCAAACTCACATAGTTAAACCTATTTGCGCTTTATCTATTTTTGATAAAGTTAAAAATATAGCTTTTTTTTGCCCTGTCATAGTTATCAAGTAAACCTTTTTTAGTTTTAACCGTAAAATGTGCACTATCAGCGTCATTCGCTTAGCGCCGCTTGCGTTGCGTCATTTAACGGGTGGCGGGCCAGTGGTTTGCGTCGTTTGCGTTCAATGCCCGTCATTCGTGAAGAATAAGTAAGAAGGGACTGGACCAGTGTTTTTTTATTATTGGGTCACGGCCAGCGTTTTGATTTGATTTGCGTCGCGTCTCAGGATTTCACGTCACATCCGTGCAGGTAAGTCATCACGTCAGCCCACATCACGTAAGTCCATGGTGTAGTGTAGTGTAGTATGTGATGTGGATTGATGTGATGTATGTGTTGTCATTTCACAACACATGCGGGTAAAAATTACATTTGATTTCACGTCGCTTCCGTCATATGCAGGTAAGTCTTCATCACGTCAGCCCACATCACATATGACCGTACAGGGGGGCCGTATGTGATGTATGTGTTGTGTTGTGTCATTTCACAACATATGCGGGTAAAACATCATCACGGTACGTCCACGTCACATATGAACATATGTGGAGGTATGTGATGCATGTCGTCCTTTACGTCGTGTGTCGTTTCACGTAATATGATTGGCGTTGTACCGTTTAAGGTTATTTGCGAGTAAATCACGTCAGGCCACATCACATTACTGGTCAGTTAATGTGATGTGGATTTATGTGATTTTGTGATTATTTCACAACATTTGCGGATAGCTCGTCGTTCACATCGGTCGGCATTTTTTTCTTTTAGGCGAGGTACACGCCGTTGTTTACAGTAGGTCAGAACAGGAAGAGATGTAGGGCCATCATTCATATCATATGCATTTAACCTATTAAGACCTGAAACTTTGTCATTTTTAGATTTGAGCTAAAAAGCTTTATTTTACACTTTGGCTATTCAAAAATAGTAGATATAAAAGCTCATAGCGCAGCGCCGAGTGCCACGCTATGAGCTTGTAGATCTGTTATTTTTGAACATTTTTGAAAATGTGTGCAAATCTTTGAATATATATATATATTTTTAAAGCGAATATTTTTTAACTCAAATCTTTGCTTCTGGGGGGGTCCCTGGAACAAAATATTTTGATGGGTGTCCACGGCCAAATACATATCATTTTGGAGGTCCTTGACATGAAAAAGTTTGAGAACCACTGATATAGAAACTTATGTTTTTCAGAAAACTGTTGGGATTTAGGAGACATGTAGAATCGGCTTCAGGTCTTAAAGGGTTAATGACTTTGGTTATTCCTGTTGCTTGTGTTTTATGTTGTGTATTAATGTTGTTCATAGTGTTGTATGTTGTTTACTAATGTCATTCATAGTGTTGTATGTTGTGTACTAATGTCATTCATGCTGTTGCTGTATTGCTGACAAATATTGGCACAATTGATTTTAGGTTGCGTCATTTGCGTTAAAGCTTAATCACGCCAAATCACATCACATATGACCAGTATGTGATGTGAAGGTGTGTGACGGATGTCGGCATGTGCATCACGTGTAGTTACTCGTTATTTGTGCCGTCATTTGCGAGTAAAACTTCATCACGTCAATCCACATCACATAATAATAATAATAATAATATAAACGATACATATGACCAGTATGTGATGTGGACTTCGTTTCACGTTGTTTGCGTACAATGCTCGTCATTTGGCAGGAGAATAATGAAGAAATGGACTGATGCTGGACTGAGACTGATGCAGAGAACATGAAGCAAAGAATGCTGCTTCCATTGCGTCATATGCGCCTCGTATAATTTATGTCAATCGTGTAATATAATTTTTTATAATGTAAATTATACGAGTCTCTCTATCTCTCTCTCTGTCTCTCTATCCCTCTCATCTCTCTCTCTCCCCCTGGTAAGTGTGTTGGTGAATGTAATGCACATTACAAAGTGCTTTGGTTAAAGGTACTATAGATAAATGCACCATTTAAATTGTAAACTTTGAATTGAACTCATAGGCATCCGCTAGCAGCCACTGTGACACTGTGTAAGAGGCAGTTCAGTCACTGTAGACTGTATTACTCCTGGAAAATAAAATAAACATTAGTCATAACTGTGTGATTGCATTCTAAACATTAGTCATAACTGATGTCATTCAAAATGTGTAAGCTCTATATTTAACAGCTACCAGGCATTGTGCCACTGCAGAGGTTCCCAAACCTTTTAGCTCAGGACCCAAACTAGTGAAGATAATAGATTTGCAAGCTCACAACGAGCATGTAAATCTATTTTCACAACCTCTTTTTTGTTGTTTCTAATTTATTGCTTAGATTTGTTGTTTTCACGAAATAGCACATGTTCTATTTTGCTTGCTAATTCATTTTAATTTTACTATTTGACCCCAGGAAAAATAGTCACTATTTGAATCTGGATCTGAAATTATCAATAAACAAACAATGGCAAAAACACACTGGAATGTAAACATTTCAGTGTAAAGATTTTCATAACGTTTTAGCTCGAGACCCAAAAGAGAAATGTGATGTCTCCCTGGGACCTAGTGATAATAGCAGATCTACAAGCTCGGCTTGTAGATCTGCTATTTTCATTACTCTTATTGATATATTTTAAATGGAATTTCTTTGATTTTTGTTTTTAAATGTATCGGGTTCTTTTAACATAAGAACGTTTTACTACTCTAAATATTTTATTTTATTCATGTAAAACAATTGTAGGATACTAAAAGGAAAGAGGAATATTTACTGACTGATCTCAAAAACAAATGAAAACTGGCAGAAATAAAGACTCACGCCATAAAAACCTTAAGGAAAACTCCTCAGACAGAGACTAAGAACATATATTTTTATTCTATTTTTTCTATGTTCATAAAGTGCTCCAAGTGCTCAAAGTGAAAAGTGCAGCAACACACATTTAGGTCGTAGGACCATCGTCAGTGCGATATCATCAGATGTAATCATTTGCAATTAAAGCTTCATCACGTCAGTCCACATCACATAATGACCGTAATGTAGTGTAGTGTAGTATGTGATGTGGATTTCTGTGTTGTCATTTGTGGGTAAAGCTTCATTATTCATGCCGGTCAATAGGCGAGGCACTGACGATGGTCCTTTGACCAAAACGTTTGCTGCTGCACTTTTCACTTTTAGCTCTTGGAGCTCTTTATGAGCATGAACAAATAAAACACTAATATATATTTTTTAGTCTCTGTCTAAGGTGTTTTTCTTAAGGTTTTTGTAGAGTGAGTCTTTTCTTCAACCGGTTTTCCTTTTGTATATATAGATGTTAACATGGCATAATTTATGGTCTGTAAATGATTCAATTATTACAAATTTCTAAAAGTTTTTGTTTGGAAGAGTCAAGATTGTATTTCACACTTGTAAGTTCTGTGGATATTTTTGCTTTGTTTTTTTGATAAAAATATGATGTATTGTTTACCCGATGATTAAATGCATTATCAGGTTGTCATTTAAAAAAAAAAAAGTAAAACAAAAAATCCACAGAGGTTTAAAAAGTGTTGAATAAAATAACCCTTTAAACCCTTTAAAAACTTAATTGTGAAACTTAACTACATTTTGCTCATGTACAGAGCGTTAATCGATAGGGTTATGTTTTGATGTTGTAGATCTTTGAAATGTGTAAATCAGTGCTTCTCAACCTTATTCTGGAAGTGGACAGATGGGTGGGCCTTTTCAGAGCATGCTTTAATGACCAATCAATCCATTGGAACCAACTTATTTATTGGTATCACTTTTTTATATTAAATCTTTGTTTTTGACAATGACTTGGGTGGAGAATCACTGGTTTAAATTTCAACTAAATGTAAGTTTTAGTTGAAAGAGGAATATTTAATGAAGAAAATAAATAAATGTTTGCTAATATTTTCCCCCTACTTTATGGAATTGCTTTTTTTTATTATTTACTTTATGAAATTTGTTTGCGCTTGTGAGCTTGTAGATCTTCACTCTTGGAGATTTTCACTCTATTTTCTTTTCTTTATGGAATTTTCTATTTAGCATTTTCTTAAAATACATTCTTTTGAGTGTTTTTGATTATTTTCGTGACATTGATCTTGTAGATCGGCTATTTTCACTTTTCATGTTTTTGGGACAGCAATATTCCAATATGTCGTATCTGCTCCGTGCAGAACCAACGGATATCATTTTCAAATGTATTTAATACATGACAATGTTCAATGAACTGTAATCCACGGCCAATTACCTTATTAGCTTTGATTGATTGAATACTTTATTAACAGGTTCGGGACCCGACCCATAACTTGGGAAACAGCGGACCAGGGTCCATTTGTTGCCTTAAATCTATGAGGTTCTTTTGAAATATGAGAACTTTTTATTTCTGTAAATGTTTTATTTTAAAAATTGTAGGAAACTAAAAGGAAAAAGAGGAAGATTTTCTAGACCGAGATTAAGAAAATCAATTTTTGTTTTATTTGTTTCATGATCATAAAGTGATCCAAGTGCTCAAAGTGAAAAGTGCAGCAACACACATTTAGGTCATAGGACCATCGTCAGTGCTATATCATCAGATCTAATCATTTGCAGTTAAAGCTTCATTACGTCAGTCCACATCACATATGACCATAGTGTATGTCTGGTGTAGTGTAGTGCAGTGTAGTGTAGTGTAGTGTAGTACAGTATGTGATGTGGATTTATGTCTTGTATCATTTTGCGTAATTTGATTTGCGTCTCGTCTTATCATTTCACGTCACTTATAATTAATTTGCAGGTAAGTCTTCATCACGTCAGTCCACATCACATATGACCATAGGCGCTGTATGTGATGTGGATTTATGTGTTGTCATTTGCGGGTAAAGCTTGATTATTCACGGCGGTCAGTAGGCGAGGCACTGACGATGGTCCTTTGACCCAAACGTTTGCTGCTGCACTTTTCACTTTTAGCACTTGGAGCTCTTTATGAGCATGAAAAATTAAAACACTAATATATATTTACTTAGTCTTTGTCTAAGGAGTTTTCCATAAGGTTATTGTGGAGTGAGTCTTTTCTTCAACCGTTTTTTATTTTTTATAAAGATGTTAACATGGCTACCCATTTATGGTCTGTAAATGATTACATTACAATTTTCAAAAATATAAAATTGGTTGGAGGAGTCAAGATTTTATTTCACACTTGTAAGTTTTGTGGACATTTTTGTTTTTTGATAACAAATATGATCTATATGTCGTTTACCCGATTAAAAGCATTATCAGGTTTTTATTAAAACAATGTCCAGAGCTTAAAAAAAAGTGTTAAATAAAATAAAGTTCCTCTAAAAATGTCAATCTTAATTGTGAAACTTAATTACATGTTGCTCATGTACTTAATCCATAGGGTTAGGTTTTCATCTGCCGTAGTTGTAGATCTTTAATTAAATGTTCATTTCTGCTGTAGTTGTAGATCTTTGAAATGTGTAAATCAGTGGTTCTCAACCTTATTCTGGATCTGACCACTTAACATGGCAGCCGTGTTAAGTGGACAGATGGGTGGGCCTTTTCAGAGCATGCTTTAAAGACCAATCAATCCATTGGTACTAACTTAGTATAAATTATTTATTTAGTATAACTTTTTTATATTAAATCTTAATGTTTTTGCCAAATATTTAGGAGGAGAACCACTGGTTTAAATTTCAACTAAATGTAAGTTGTATGTTAAACAAATGATTCCCCTACTTTATGGAATTGCTTTTCTTTTTTTAATTTACTTTATGAAATTAGTTTGAGCTTGTAGATCTTCACTCTTGTAGATTTTCATTATTTTCTTTTCTTTATGGAATTTCTTATTTAGCTTTTTCTTAAATTACATTATTTTGAATGTTTTTCTTTATTTTGTGACATTGATCTTGTAGATCGGCTATTTTCACTTTTTATGTTTTTTGGACATCAACAATATTCCAATATGTCATATCTGCTCCATTCAGAACAAACCAATGTCATTTAAAAATGTATTTAATACATTGCAATGTTCAATGAACCGTAATCCACAGGCCAATCACCTGCTGGAAGCTTTGATTGAATACTTAATTAACAGGTTGGGGGGGGGGGTTATTTACTCATGACCCAAGAAAATGTGTCCACGACCCTTATTGAGTCCCGACCCATAACTTGGGAAACAGTGGACAAGGGTCCATTTGGTTCCATGTGTTTCCTTAAATATACGAGGTTCCTTTGAAAAATAACGTTTTATTTCTGTACATTTCTTTCTTTTTTTTTATTGTAGGAAACTAAAAGGAAAAAGAGGAATAATTACTGACTGTAGCTGGTCTCAAAAACAAAGCAAAACTGGCAGAAAAAAAGACAAAGAAAAGCTATTTTTATTTTATTCGTTTCATGATCATAAAGTGCTCCAATGGATCAAAGTGAAAAGTGCAGCAGCAAACATTTAGGTCATAGGACCATCGTCAGTGCTATATCATCAGATCTAATCATTTGCGGTTAAAGCTTCATTACGTCAGTCCACATCACATATGACCATAGTGTATGTCTGGTGTAGTGTAGTGTAGTGTAGTATGTGATGTGGATTTATGTCGTTTCATTTTGCGTAATTTGATTTGCGTCTCGTTTTATCATTTCACGTCACTTCAGTCATGTGCAGGTAAGTCTTCATCACGTCAGTCCACATCACATATGACCATAGGCGCTGTATGTGATGTGGATTTATGTGTTGTCATTTGCGGGTAAAGCTTCATTATTCACGGCGGTCAGTAGGCGAGGCACTGACGATGGTCCTTTGACCCAAAAGTTTGCTGCTGCACTTTTCACTTAGCTCTTGGAGCACTTTATGAGCATGAACAAATAAAATGCAAATATATTTTCCTAATCTCTGTTTAAGGAGTTTTCCTTAAAGTTTGTGTGGAGTGAAAACATGGCTACCTATCTATGGCCTGTTCATGAATTTTTCATGGCCAGTCATTTGGGATCAATAAAAGTAGGAAAAAAGGCTGTTATTCTAGTCCGGACTTGTCCATTGGCAGCCTTGTTAAGTGGATAAACTAAATTGGTAAATGGATGAACTGTGACGGGATAGATGAGGGAGGTCGGCAAATATTAATGTGAATATCTGTTAGTTTATTGTATCTTATCTGTATTTTGTTTTAGTTTTTCTCCTTTTTTATTGTTGTAATGTTAATTATTGACATGTATTTTGGGTTATTGTTTTCCTGTTTTCTTCTTGGTCGTCATGACTTCATAGGCTTGTCAAAATTACATAATAGCATTAGTCTTTGATGGATAATATCATTGGAAATTATGTAATATTTGCACAAAAAATATTTCAGTTGTATGTTTTGTTTTAACTTCCATTTACTGTATTTGAATGTGATGTTTTTTTTGTAATTGTATTTATTTGTTTATTATTGCTTTCTTCTTTTTTTTATAAAGGCGCTATATCACTAAACATTACCGTATCTGATCTCAATAGGCTCATTATCTGTAACTGTACAGCTGTGCTGCTTCAGGAATTCTGTGACCAACAGCGTAGCTCATCATTGTTGTAATGTGAAGAGACTCATCTTCAGACTCCACCTCATCCTGTAGCACTTAGATGCATTTTGAGCTTGTAGATCTGCTATTTTCAAATGGCCCAAGTTTAAATAGGGTTAATGTTTGTATGTTTTGTAGTAATAATCAAAATCTACAAAGTAACTAAAGGTTTCAAATAATTGTAGTGGAGTAAAAGTACAATCTTTGCCTCTGAGGTGTGGTGGAGTATAAGTAAAAGTACTGAAAATTGGAAATACTCCAGTAAAGTAAAAGAAATACCTCAGATGCTGGGTTCATTTGTCGACCTGGCATCCTATAGTTTCTATGTACAGATTATTAATTTGTTATACCGTTTAGACTGATACTAGGTTCTTGGTTTACCTGTGATCCTAGTTTACTGAGACACTACACTGTCTCTGCATTCTATGTATGTGTTTACCTTGTTTATTGTGAGTCACTCTGGACAAAGAGTATAGATGAATATCTACATTGAAAATTGTGAAGTAACTTTACTGTTGAAATGTAAATGAGTGAATGTTACCATGTGATTTGTAAATAAAAACAAAGGCTCTGGTGTGGTTCTCCTGGTTTACCGGGATGGGGTTCAATTCCCTGCAGTGCCCTACTCATAGTGTTGTATTTACCATTTTATATGGTCTGTTTTATTTATGTTCATAGTGTTGTATTTACCCTTTATTGTTTTATGTTTTATTCTTTATGTTCATTGTGTTGTATTTACCCTTACATGGTTTGTTTAATTCTTTGTTCATAGTGTTGTATTTCCCCTTATGTGGGTTATTTTATCTTTATGTTCATAATGTTGTATCTACCCTTACATGGTTTGTTTTATTCTTTATGTTCATTGTGTAGGGTTGGGATCCTTCATTATCATTATAATTGTTGATGACCAAATGAACCATTACAGGTCTGTAACTCTTTAGTGTACTAATGGAACCAAATGGACCCGTTATGGTGGTCCTTGAAATGTAAAAGTTTGAGGACCACTGGTATTGTAATGGTTTATCAGACGTGAAGTTCACACACCAGCTCTGACAGTGTGATGGATACGGTTCCAAATGCTAACGCAGCTACAAGCTCTTAGCCTGTCTCAAAGTGGGGTCTGGGGACCCCCAGGGGTCCTTGGGGGGATTTCAGGGGGTTCCCAGCTAAAGTAGTTAAGGTAGCATCATAAACATTTTAACCACTTCATCCATTTACTAGAGTCTCGGGGGGCTATGCCCCCCTCGACCCCAGCCGCTACGCGGGGCTTTGCGTTCGCTGGTGCCTACGTGTGTCTGTCTTTGTGTTGCTGTAGCACAGAGTGGGCATTAAGATGGGATGTATGCTCCTTTAAGGGAGGTGGATCGTGGGATTCTGTTTGCAAAGAGGCATTGTGAATATTGGCTCATTGCAGACTCACCTTATTGCCACCTGATCGTGTGAGTGAGTGTTGTGTGTACGTAGGGCGGAATAGCTTGCGGGGTTGTGTGCTTTTTTGTTTGCTATTGGGCCTTGCATAGGAATGGATATTTTGAAAAGTTGTGCGTGTGAGTTCAGGGATTTGTAGGTTGCCATTGAGAAAGTGCAAAGTCTTAGTTGCAGGTTTGAGATGAGGCCGGGGTTGTTGTCTTTGTGGCTGTTTGCGGGTAGTTGAGTTGCGTGGTCGGTGTGGCCTTTGTTGGCTGTGTTGTGCTTCCATGTCAGTGGCCTGGGCCGGTGTCTGGCGTGTGTGTTCCTGGTGTGCAGCTGAGAAGGAAAGACAGTGCAGTTAGATTAATAAGTGGAATGTGAAATGAAGGCATGCAGGGGCCAGGTGTTGTATGGAGGAGAATGAGAGTGGGTTTTTTTAGTGGTGAGGTTGTGAATTGGCATGTCAGTGTAGTGGATGCATAGTGTTTGACGATGAATGTGAATGCATGCATAACTCACCAGTGGCCGCAGCTTGTCGCAATGAGCGTCTACGTCTCTGTGCCTGGCTTTGCTGTTCCCGCCTGTGTGTCTTCTTTGCGAGGAGTCGAGCTGAGAAGTAAAGATAGTTGGATGTGAGGGGGAAAAAAAACACAGTACGGCTATATGCATGTGAGGTGTGGTCATGAACGGTAATGCTGTCTTTGGGAGAGATGTGAGAAATAATGTGCAGTGTGTTTGGGAGGGATGGGAGAAATGATGTGCTGTGGTGTTGGTGGTATGTGCAGCTGGGCAGGCAAATGTAGATAGGGGTGTGGGTGGAGAGAGTAGTACATGCAGGCGTTGCATGTTGGTGTGTATGTAGTGTGTTGTGCTTTTTGCTGAGGGGGAAGCAGTGTATTAGTTATAGGGCATGTGTGAAATGACTCTGCCGTCATGTGGAATGTATGGAAGTGCAGAGGAGGGGCAACTGAGGAGCAGAGATAAGGGCAAAGAGGGCTGTGTGTTGCAGACAGAACATGCACACGCACACACGCAATGCAGAGGGAGACACATACCCAGACTGTGTGCATGTATGTCGTGTGTGAGTATAGGGTGTATGACAGTGCAGTGGAGAGAATGTGTGCAAGAGTGGAGAAGAGCATAAGTCATTACCTTGTTAGGGAGACAGCTGCAAGTAAGGTTGTGCTGTGGCTGCAGCCTGGCGCAAAAGTCTCAAGGAGCATCTCGGTGTGTTGGGCTGCGGTTGGTGCTGCTGGCAGCGTGTGTTCTTTGCGAGGAGTTGAGCTGAGAAGTGAAGACAGTTGGCTATGAAGTAGTGTGAGGAGCAATTATGCAGTGTGGATGAGAGGTGCGTGAATTGGCAGTAAGGCAGTCTGTGTGATGTAAGTGATAGATATTGGGGCTGGTGTAGTAGGTAGCTAGTGTTCAGTGTGAAGATGTACGTAGGAATGTGGGGTGGAGACTGAAAGAATTGCACACACATGTATGTTGCGGTGTATATAGTGTGTGGAGGTGAAGCAATGTGAAGGTGAAAGGCAATGAGGGCAAAGAGTGTGGCGAGGGGTGTGATGTGAAGGCCAATGCAACAGCAGAGGACGTCCACCTGAGGACAACAGATGTGCGCAAGGACGTCTGTGTCGTGCAGACAATAGAGTGAAACACAGACACTCTGTGTGACAGAGAGACACAGACACACGCGCACACACACACACACACACACACACACACACACACACACACACACACAGCCACACAGACACACACACACACACACACACACACACACACACGCGCGCACACACAGACACACAGGCTGTAGTTGTGTGTGCATGGTGGTGATGTGAAAGAGTAGGTAGTACATGGATGACAGTGGACTGCATGAGTGGAAGTAATGAGAATTGCATTAGGCAGTACCTTGCTTGTGAGGCAGCTGCAAGGAAGGGCCTGCTGTGTGTGCAGCGTGCTCCGGTGTGTGGTGACTGTGTTGATGGTGGTGTTGTTCTGTGCCAGTAGGCAGGTGTGTGCTGAGGCGATTGGGTTGATGGTCTGCACCTAATAATGGAAGACAGTTGAGGTGGATATATTTGTTGCATTGGAAAGGCAAGTAAAGGCATCAATGAGCAATGTGTTTTTGACACGGTAGGTGTACTGTGGAAGAGAAGTAGGTGATGGTGAGGATGTGAAATAAAGATGTCCCTGAAGTGAAGAGAATGTGTTGGAGGGTCAATGTAATAGCATGAGTCATCACCTGTGGCATGGGGCTGGGTGAATGTGCGTGTCCGTGTGTCTAGCGGCTGTTGCTGGTCGTGCGGGTGTGTGTCCTTTGCGAGGAGTTGAGCTGGGAAGTGAAGATAGTTAGAGATGAGGTAGTGGAATGAGCAGTAATGGCATGTGGATGTGATTATTGCAAGGACGGCTGCGTGTTGCAGACCATAAAGGGCCACGCACATAGACAGACACACAGACTAGCAGTGTTCCTCTGTGTGCATGTTGGTGATGTGAGGGAAAAGGTTGTACATATGCTTTTGCGAAGAGAATGGCTGGAAGTTTGGGAAAGCAGTGAAGTCTACCTTGGCTGTCAGGCAGCTGCAATGAAGGCGTGTGAAGCTGGCGTTGTGGTGTGGCATCATGACCGGCATCTGAGAAGTGATGTGGCATGTACAGTATATGAGGTACACATTGGATGAAAAGGATTAAGTGCAGGTGGGAGACGTGGCGTGCTTTGGGTGGACATAGAATGTGCGAGAAGGTGAGTGTAGTCATGATGGGAAAGTGTGCGCCAGTAATGAGCAGTAATGCGATATATGTGAATCAGTGAGACAAAAGAAGTGGTGGTGTGTTGTTGTGCTGGGCAGAGCATATGTTGGTGATGAGAGATTATAGGTGGGAAATAGTGTAGAGTGGAAAGACTGCATGGAAGGGGTGAGGACAACAGAAGTCATTACCTTGGCTGTCAGGCTGCTGCGGTGTGGGAGGTAGGGCTGGTGGAGTGATGTCGTGCTTGTCAGCTGAGAAGTGAGGTATGCATGTTAATAGGTGTTGAGTAGGATTGACTGCATGTGTGGTGACACACACACATATGTATGCATAGTGGCTGTGGCATGATGTGTAATGCTATGCGCAAGGGAAGAGCTAAGGACATGCAATGGAGGGGACTGCATAGTGAAAGAGACGTACAGAGAAGGTGGTGAAATGGAAGTACAGCATTACCTGATGTGTGTGGCAAGCGTGGCCGCTTGCGTCGTCTAGCCAATGCAGGTATTTTCCTTTTCATGACTGCCAGACAATGTGACGGTCCCAAGCAGGAGTGGGGTGGTTGTAGGTAAACTGTGAAGTAGGGAACATTGTGAGGCAGTGTAAGTGTGGTGTGACACCTTGTGAGGGCAAATGAAAATGTAATAATGGTGTGTACAATACAGCAGCGTTCCTCATAGACATGCTGTGCAAAGTGCTTTGGCCAGCGAGAAGCAGCAAAAGGCACAATAGGATTGACAACGTAAAAGAGGGCCGAAGAAAACAATGTCTTGAAAGTAATGGGTCCAAGACAACATAACAGGCAGTGAGGCAAAGAGTGAAGAGATGAATTAGAACATAGAGAGTGGGAAGAGAGGAATGGAACTGAGTGCTAGAGTGAAGGAAGAAGTGTCGGCGTGTGCTTAGAAACACACGTGCAGTAAGTGGGGCCACAGACAGCGTGTGAGGTGATGGGTGTGTATGGCGTTGTGATTCAGTTAGATGGAGACATGGTGGCAGTTGTGGTGCGCAACGGCTCCTTAGTATAGTTTTGTGTGTGAAGAAGTTGTATTGAATGATGTACTGCCTTGGCATGAGATGACATTACATTGTTGGTATGTGAAGGCGTGATAGCATGTGAAACATTTGTAGTGGCAGTGTGTTAAAGAGCAGTGTGCTGAGGTGGTTTGTAAACATGTTATGGCATTAATGTTAGCAGTCATGAAATACAGGGGAAAAAAGCAGCATCCGTTTAGAAAACAATCATACATGTGCATAGAAAGAGTGTGAATTAGCATGGAGAAAATGCGAGGTTGTAAAAAGCATGGAGATAAGATGGGAAGATGAAAGAAAGAGGTGAAAACATGAGTGTTAAAAAGGCATTGCACATTACATTGTTGGTTTGTGAAGGCGAAACATTTGTAGTGGCGTTGTGTGAAAGTGGTGTGTGCAACATGGTCAGTATCATGGTCAGTTAAAACTTAGTGTCAAAAGTAGCAGAAATAAGCGATCTACAAGACCCCAACATATCGTGTGTGACGTGTGTGTGTGTGTGTGTGTGTGTGTGTGTGTGTGTGTGTGTGTGTGTCTTTAATTTACAGAGAGGAGGAAACCAGACAAACTGCTGTCCTGTGCATTTAGGGGAATAAAAATACCATTACATCACCCTAATAATAATAATTTGACCTATTTGATCCTGTGGCGTAGACTCAGTTTCCAGCTTTACCCAGCTGATGGTTTACCACAGTTAGGGGTCCAATGCCTTGCTCATAGACACGATGACACACTCCGATGAACTCTCCAGGTGGATTCTCTCTCCATTCAGCTATGAAGCCTCGCACTGCACCTTCCATCACCATGTCCTGAGACACTTGTTCAGACCTACAGTCTGTTCTGTGTTCAGAATGTTTCTACATGCAATGATGGGGTCCTTTCCACATGCAGTAATGTTATGCTAGTAACACTAGGTTAGAGGGGAGTGCCGACGCGACGCGTTGTGAGCTTTTAGATCTGCTATTTTCAAACATTTTAGTACTTTAACTTTTGGTACTATAAACACATTATAAACACATATCGATGACATAATGTATCAAAGGCGCCGCTACCTTCACACAGGGTGTTTTTTTTTCTACTTTTGAATTGGGATCCTGAAAAGTAACATTCGTATTTAATTTGAAATGCATTTAGTTATACTTATATTAACCTTATGAATTTAATTACAAATACATTGGACATAAAAAGACAATAGAATTGTAATACTAGTCATCAAGCTACTAATATAGACTGAAGTAATTAAAGCGGGTCATGTTTGCATGTTTGGAATTGTAACAGCTGAAATCAATAATATATCAGTATTCTGATATTAACCTGCGGGCCGCTCTAAGTGAGGGTGGGGGCCGCCAGTTGCCCATGTATGCTCTAACTGCACCACTGGGGTTTCTTAGTTGTCTAATGTCTTGTATGCTCTTCAGCAGTGGTGGGAGAAGTAAGGCCCAGCATCCCTATTCTGGCGGCAAACATTTGTCAAGATTTACAATGTGTCAACGTGTTGTGAGCTTGTAGATTGACAATTCTTTGTGAAAAGATTTGGTGTAAATGGTAACAAGGCAAGCGGGAAAGTAAAGTTGCAACTTTACTAAGAATAGAGGCTTTAAGTGGTGAAGTTAATGTAGAAATACACTGTGCATCTAAATACTAAAAGGATAAGTATTTCCTTCTCATCTGAATGTTTCATGTCTCTGTGGCTCAAGAGATGTGTCACTGTTTATGAATCAAAGAGTTTAAGGTTCAAAGCTCCTAAAGAACATTTTCATTGTCCATCTCAATCCTGAAAAGGTGGTTTAAGTATTATGTTCTCAGTTGCATGGTTCATGCCACCATGGCTCAAGAGAAAACTCTGGGGTTTATAAACCAAAGAACATTTTCACTGTCCATCTAAATTCTAAAAGGCGGGTGAAGGATGATGTTCCCAATTGTAACTTCCATGCCAGCATGGCTCAAGAGATAGACACAGGGTCTGAAAGCAGAAGGTTTGGGGTTCAAGGCTCCTGAAGAACATTTTCACTGTCCATCTAAATTCTAAAAGGCGGGCTAAGGATGACGTTCCCAATTGTACTTTCCATGCCAGCGTGGCTCAAGAGTTAAACACAGGGTCTGAAAGTAGAAGGTTTGGGGTTCAAGGCTCCTGAAGAGCATTTTCACTGTCCATCTAAATTCTAAAAGGCGGGTTAAGGATGACGTTCCCAATTGTACCTTCAATGCCAGCGTGGCTTAAAAGATAAATCAAAGGTTCACAAACTAAAGGTTCGAGGTTCAAAGCTCACTCAAAACAACTCAAAACAACTACTAAACTAAAAGGGTTATACAACAAAAAAACAATGGAGCGGTGGTCAATACAAACTGGTGATGAAAAAACAATACAAAAATGTCTCAAAAAACCAGTTGAGCTATGCTGAGAGTTACAGGTTTCCTGGTGGTTTTAACTTGTTTTTATAGAAGTTAGTCTGCAAAGGGAAGCATCACTAAGGATATCAGTCAATTTATCCGTTGCCCAAAGTTACCGGGGACACTTGACTCGAGTGGGAATCGAACCCACTCAAGTCAAGTCATGTTATTGGACAGACGCTCTACCAGTTGAGCTAAGCTGTTGGCTAAGAGTTACAGGTTTCCTGGTGGATATAACTTGTTTTTCTAGAAGTTAGTCTGCAAAGGGAAGCATCACAATAAAGACACCAGTGGGATTTGAACTCATGGCCTCTGGATCATGAATACTGCGTCTCAACCCATTGAGCTAACTGTTGGCTAAGAAATACAGCCTTCCTGGTGCTTTGACTTGAACAACAAACAAGACAAATACATTTATTTTTTCACCATTGTGTCACTACCGAAACGAAAGTTTGTCACTACCGAAACGAAAGTTAAATCCGAAAAAAACACTAAGTGTGAAGGCCAAAATCGTCCCCCCAAAAACCTGTTAGGAGTACGTTTCAGGCAATTTAGAGTTGATTGGTAATTTTCGTTTCGGTAAAATTTATTTTACCGAAACGAAAGTTAAATCCGAAAAAAATCACTAAGTGTGGAGGCCAACATCGTCCCCCCAAAAACCTGTTAGGAGTACGTTTCAGGCAATTTAGAGTTGATTGGTAATTTCCGTTTCGGTTGCCTGAAAAGTACTCCTAACAGGTTTTTGGGGGGACGTTTTTGGCCTCCACACTTAGTGATTTTTTCGGATTTAAACTTTCGTTTCGGTAGTGACAAACTTTCGTTTCGGTAGTGACACAATGGTGAAAAAATAAATGTACTAAGTCCAGAGCTCGATGACTGTTAGGGACCAAAAAATGTCACTACAAACTGTACTACCAATCAACTCTAAATTGCCTGAAACGTACTCCTAACAGGTTTTTGGGGTTTTCAGGAAAATCTTGGAGTGAGACTCATCAGGGACACACACATGAACGCAATTCTTAAAATATAAAATTCTCTATTTAGCTGTCTTGGGGTCTTCTTTCATTTGTATCAGTCATTTCCATCAAACAATATATGTGAAGAGGGTGAATTGCGTGACTCTCACTCTCAAAGGCAGCTCTGTAAAAAACAGTCAGACCTCTGTACCCTGCACGGTTTAACTGTTTCAGTAAATCTGAGACTCCTTGGACCATGTCATTCACTCATCTCTCCATCGCAGCTTCTTCAGAAGTATGGTCCACTATATGGTTATAGTATGCATGCTCTTCAGTGAAAGATCACAGCCAGCTACAAACATGACAAAACACCTATAGTGTAGGTATATTTTGCTTGTTGATTTTATTTTTGTTTGGTTCTTCCCACGCTTTGTTTCGATGTCCCACGTCCTAATTGATTGATTAGCTCCTGCTGTGTGTCCCCTCAGCACCTTTAGTTTATGTCAGGTGAGGTGTGTGTTTGGGCAGCCTGGCATTCAGTGAGAGAATGGGGGTGAGCTAGGCTCAATATTTTGAGTTTGGGTTTGAACCCCTAACCTCTGGTTTGAGAAGCAACATCTCTAGCTCAGGGGTGGGGAACTCTGATAATGGAGAGGGACACTATATTTCCACACTCACTATGCCATTCTATGTCACACAAAAGTTGCGACGCGTTTTGAGCTTGTAGATCGGCTATTTTTGCTATTTTTTTATTGGAATCCTGATTTTTCTTTGCTATTTTTTGAATTGGGATCCTGAAAAGTAACATTTGTATTTAATTTGAAATGCATTTAGTTATACTTATGTTAACCATATGAACTTAAATAAAAATACATTGGACATAAAAAGACAATAGAATTTTAATACTAGTCATCAAGCTACTAATATAGACTGAAGTAGTTAAAGTGGGTCATGTTTGCATGTTTGGAATTGTAACAGCTGAAATCAATGATATATCAGTATTCTGATATTAACCTGCGAGCCGCATTAAGTGAGGGTGGGGGCCGCATGTGGCCCCCGGGCCGCTAGTTGCCCATGTATGCTCTAACTGCACCACTGGGGTTTCTTACTTGTCTGTCTACTGTCTTGTATGCTCTTCAGCAGTGGTGGGAGAAGTAAAGCCCAGCATCCCTATTCTGGGGGGCGAACATTCGTCAAAAATAACAGATTTACAAGCGCACAACGTGTCAACGTGTTGTGAGCTTGTAGATTGACAATTATTAGTGAAGAGATTTGGTGTAGGTGGTAACAAGGCAAGCGGGAAAGTAAAGTTGCAACTTTACTAAGAATAGAGGGTTTAAGTCAAAATATCAATACCACAATGTAGAAATATACATTGTATAAGTATTTCCTTCCCATCTGAATGTTTCATGTCTCTGTGGCTCAAGAGATGTGTCACTGTTTATGAACCGAAGATTTTAAGGTTCAAAGCTCCTAAAGAACATTTTCACTGTCCATCCTAATTCTAAAAGGTGGGTTAAGTATTACGTCCTCCAATGCATTTTCCATGCCAGCGTAGCTCAAGAGATTAATCCAGGGTTTATAAACGTAAGATTTAGGATTCAAAGCTCCCATAGAACATCTTCATTGTCCATCTAAATCCTGAAAAGGTGGGTTAAGTATTATGTTCTCAGTTGCATCTTTCATGCCACCACGGCTTAAGAGAAAACTCTGGGGTTTATAAACCGAAGGTCTAGAGTTTGAAACTCCTCGAGCACATTTTCAGTGTCCATCTAAATTCTATAAGGTGGTTTAAGTATTACGTTTCCATTTAGATTTTCCGAACCTGTGGCTCAAGAGATAAATACAGGGTCTGAAAGCAGAAGATATGGGGTTCAAGGCTCCTGAAGAACATTTTCTCTGTCCATCTAAATTCTAAAAGGTGGTTTAAGTATTACGCTCTCTTTGTAACATATATACCTGTGTGGCTCAAGAGATAAACACAGGGTCTGAGAGCAGAAGGTTTAGGGTTCAAACCTCCTGAAGAATATTTTCACTGTCCATCTAAATTCTATATGGTAGGCTAAGTATTACGTTCTCTTTGTGATATATATACTTGTGTGGCTCAAGAGATAAACACAGGGTCTGAAAGCAGAAGGTGTGGGGTTCAAGGCTCCTGAAGAACATTTTCTCTGTCCATCTAAATTCTATATGGTAGGTTAAGTATTACGTTCTCTTTGTGACACATATACCTGTGTGGCTCAGGAGATAAACACAGGGTCTGAAAGCAGAAGGTTTGGGGTTCAAGGCTCCTGAAGAACATTTTCTCTGTCTAAATTCTGAAACATCTAAATTCTATACGGTGGGTTAAGTATGACGTTCCCAATTGTAGCTTCCATGCCAGCGTGGCTTAAAAGATAAATACGTGGTTCATAATACCAGGGTTCCTGGTTCAAAGCTCACTCAAAACAACTCAAACAACAACTAAATAAAAACTGAAAGGGTAAAACAACTAAAATGAAACAGTGATCAATACAAAAACTGGTGATGGAAAAAAAACACTAAACAATAAAAAAAACAATAAACAATAAAAAAAAAACTCAAACAACTTAATGTGAAAAAACAGAGCCTATAAAATAAAAAATAAAAACCTTTGCATAATATGTACATTTATTAAGCTCCTCCCCCTGGGGGTGGGCTCCCTCCATGCTCCTCCCTCTCCTACGGGATTCTTAAGCCCCTCCCCCTGGAGGTGGGCTCCCTCCATGCTCCTCCCTCTCCTTCCGGAGCTAAAAGAGGGCGTGAGGAGGGAGGCGGGCTACATCCGTGCTTCTCGCCTTAAAAAGACCGAAAATTGAGATCTTCCCTGACCAAGATTCAAACCCACAACCATCCGCTTGTGAAGCCTATGCTTTTCTCTTGCACCACCAGGCCTTTCACACTAATTAGGATTTGGAGGTCATATTTAAAGTTAAAACAAGAGGTGACGGGTCAAAAGATGAAAATCCACAGCGAACACCTCTACCCCTGACAGAATGACTGAATCTACTAGATACACCCTCTGATGATCAGGGAAAGGGTTCATTATGACACAACTGAGATTTAGGTTGTTTAAAACCATCTGTTAGAAAACGTGACTGAGTCTGAACCCAGATTTACACTTTCATTGAAAGTAAACAGAGAGATGTTTGTTAATGTCATAAAAAATGCATACCCTTTTTGTCATTAATAAATTCCTTAGTTTGAGATGATCAAAACTATAGCAGTTTTGGTGTTAAATCAAGTAGGCTACATTGTTCTCACTTTGGACTGGACATTAAAAAATATGTCTGTAAAGTGTTCAACTATAGTTCCTCAAACAGTGATGTATTATGACCACAGATCCTCTTTGATTAGCTGAATTAAGTTTAAAAAAATACCACTTTGCACTCATGGCATGCAGTATATCAATCAAATCAATGATCAATTATAGGCCGAGCTCCATACTTCGTTTTGAGGTATTCTAGTGACTCAGGGATAACAAATTATGTAAGTTGAATCCAACCACTTTAATGTAATATATTTATTGCAACCAACCAACCAAAAGTGTTGCAAACGGCTGAGTTTGTAACAAAATGAGGAAACTCACACAAAGAACGTTTAAATTATTTTATTAAAACTAACATACACATACATATACATATATATATACATATACATATATGGGTAACCGGTGTCCCTCAGGGCTCAATACTAGTGTATTTTCTGTTTTGTGTTATTGTGGGGAAAGCTTTGGCTGAAAATAGCCGATCGACAAGCTCACAACGTGTCGTAGTGAGCTTGTCGATGGGCTATTTTCTGCTAAAGCTATACGGATACTGGGGTGATTAACAGTGCTTAAAGGTTAAGACCACTTGGTAGACTTTGGGTTGTGTAGTTACCTCTTGAATGATCAATTTCTATTCAATGGAGCAATTATTTTAGATTTCTTGTTCACCTTTGAAGTTACATCATGGCAAGGTAACTACACAACCCAAACCTCTACCAAAGTGGTCTTGTCCTTTAACAACCAAAATCCAAAAGGCTGGAGTGCTCCCAGTGAGCTTCATGGTGAGAGAGAGAGGACAAGAGTGAAGTCCAGCCACCTCTTTTATAGAGGACAATCCAGGTGGGCCAGATCTCCACTGATGACATACTCCGCCCTCCAATCATTCTGAAACACATGACACATGGTTAGTAACCATGACAACCACACCAGTTACCCTGACAATCCCCAGGGTTGTCACAACAATGAAATATAAAAATAGATAGCTGTGCTGTGAACAATCTAGGCTGACAAGAAGAAAGTCTTTTTTTAACGACAGGACTGTATGGCATTTTGTTTATACTGAAGTATTGTATAGCTTCATTTTTTATGACACAGTACGAGTTTAGTATGACTTTTCTCATATACTATTGTGTCAATGTAGGAACTGAATTAATAACAAGGGATATTATGGACTTTGTTTTTTCACATTGATGTGATTGAGGTTTATATATTTTTTCGTTTAGTGTTTTTTTTTTTATTGTTTAGCGGTTTCACCAGTTTGTATTGACCACAGTTTCATTTTAGTTGTTTTACCCTTTCAGATCGTATTTAGTAGTTGTTTGAGTTGTTTTGAGTGAGATTTGAACCAGGAACCCCGGGTTTATGAACCACATATTTATCTTTTAAGCCACGCTGGCATGGAAGCTACAATTGGGAACGTCATACTTAACCCACCTTTTAGAATTTAGATGGACAGTGAAAATGTTCTTCAGGAGCTTTGAATCCCAAACCTTCTGCTTTCAGACCCTGTACTTATCTATTGAGCCACACAGGTTTGGACAATCTGAATGAGAACGTAATACTTAAAATGTTCATCTTACTGTGGACACGTTTGCCTGAACATGAATATTTGAAATGTTTTATAGTTTTAGAAATATCCTATATAATACTCCTTTAAAAGTTCAGAAATGTATAATGGAGGTCGATGGCAGGTTTTGGCACCTCAAAAAAACACTTTCACCTAGAAACTCCATTCGCACTTTTTATAATTCATATTACTGTGGACACAAATGCTTGAACCTTTTACTTTAAAATGGTTTGTAGTTTTCGAGATATTTAACTTTAAGCGCCCAATGCATTGTCAATGGCAATGGACATTTAAAGGTAGCACTATATGATTCTCCTAAACCAAACACTACTATGACACTGACTATATTATTCTCCGACCTAAACCAAACACTGACTATATGATTCTTCTAAACCAAACACTACTATGACACTGACTATATGATTCTTCTAAACCAAACACAACTATGATAGTAGCACTATATGATTCTCCTAAACCAAACACAACTATGATAGTAGCACTATATGATTCTCCTAAACCAAACACAACTATGGTTCTCCTAAACTAAGTTAATTCAAAACTATAATACTCTGGTACTGACTACAGCCTGGAACAAAACTATAATACTCTGGTACTGACTACAGCCTGGAACAAAACTATAATACTCTGGTACTGACTACAGCCTGGAACAAAACTATAATACTCTGGTACTGACTACAGCCTGGAACAAAACTATAATACTCTGGTACTGACAAAACTATATTACGTGAATTATGTTTACATTGTGTTCAATCACAAGTAAACAATGATGTAAGTGCAGGAGTCAATAAGACACATCTGTGTTTTAATAAACAATTTTACTAATACCGCCCAAGAGTTCAAAAATGCCATGTACAGACATGACATGGAGAAAACCATGTGGTTTCCTTTACATTTGATGTATCAAACAATCATACAAAAATGCACTTAACATGAAAATGTGTTCACCGGCAGAGCTGACAAGGACCATTATGGAACTGGACAAGAATACTGGTGTAGCTATTGTTCTAGATACATGAACACATGGCATTGCAATAGCAAAGTAAACAAAATCATGTCAAAACTAGTGCATCGTTAAAAAAAAACACAGTATCAAAAGTAACATAATCACTCAACACTGAATTTCTGTTCCGTAACTCATAGAGATACTAGATATGCGTCAAAAAACCATGTCTGCTCTCAGCCTAGGTATTTTGTGAACAAGATCTGTGTGCTTAAAGAAAAATGTTCTGCGTGAATGAATGTACATACAATGTACTGTTACTCCGGCCGAGTAAGCGATAATACTGCAAAAGAAAAGTAAAATGATAAAGAGTAAATAAAATCTTCACCACATGTAGAACTATGTCATATTTTGTATTTGTATCCAACATGTAGAAAGGTTTGAAAGACTCATTTGGAGAGATAAGATACTTAGCAAAGTAAAGTAAAACGTGTAGGAAATGTCTGCACAAACGACTACAATCAAGTCAACTGTATGTAGCCTAGGCGAGTCATGTTTACCGGCCTGCACTGAATGTGCACTACACTTTATTTCATGAGCATTGACAGATCTGGAATTGCTCCCTCGGCAGGTGAATCCAATCATCCCCTACTCAAAGAAGAGCTAGCTAACCTAGTAACCTTGTTGGTTCAATAGAGGATATCCACATTTTGACCCTCAAATCAGGCTCTGTCCGGATGTCTTGGCTTTGGCCACCGGCTGCCCCCTGGAAGGGTTTGGTTAGTTGATGCTACGACTCAAATCCACACTATCCCACAAAGGGCCCCCTCAAGTCAACACATGCAGCCAGAAAGGGAAATTATCCAAAGCACACATGACCTTTTTAGCAGAGCAATATCTCAGTGCAGCGCCGTCTCTCCAAGGGACGAATGCTTGCTTGATCTCAACTCATTTAGGACTCTTGTTCAGTTCACACCCTCGTCCCTACGTCCCTTAAAGGGCAAGACCACTTTGGTAGAGGTTTGGGTTGTGTAGTTACCTTGCCATGATGTAACTCTAAAGGTGGGCAAGAAATAAAAAAAAATTGCTCCATTGATTAGAAATTGATAATTCAAAATATGCTCCTCATTGACTTACATTGTACGGTAAAACTGCTCTCAAAGTCACTCTTTTAGCACATAAATGAACCCAAACGTAGTTGATTCAGACAATATAGAACATCACCAAACCCAGTACTGTTTGTTTTTTTAATAAAAAATGTCAACTTCCTGTTGATTTTACTATTTGAAGATCTGGATCCGGATCCGCCGATCCAGTCCGGGTTTTCTACTTATTAAAAATGGCAAAATCAACAGGAAGTTGACATTTTTATTTAAAAAAAAAACAGTACTGGGGTTGGTGATGTTCTATATTGTCTGAATCAACTTTGTTTGCGTTCGTTTTTGTGCTAAAAGAGTGACTTTGAGAGCAGTTTTACCGTACAATGTAAGTCAATGAGGAGCATATTTTGAATTATCAATTTCTAATCAATGGAGCAATTATTTTTTATTTCTTGCCCACCTTTGGAGTTACATCATGGCAAGGTAACTACACAACCCAAACCTCTACCAAAGTGGTCTTGCCCTTTAACTGAGTTGGCTGGCTCGCTATGAGCTTGTAGATCTACTTTTTTTCCCTTCTTTCAAATCATGAACATTTTTGCAAATCTTAATATATATGTTTTAACATTTGTAACACAAATCTTTGTTTCTGGGGATTCTACAAATGTACAAAAAAGAAATTACAAAATTATTAAGTATTTGGCCGCGGACCCCCATCTCAAAATATGTTGTTGCAGGGACCCCCAAGAAGCAAAGATTTGAGTAAAAAATGTTTGATTTATAAAAATTAATACATGTTCAAAGATTTGCACACATTTTCACGATTCTTAAAAAATAGCAGATCTACAAGCTCGTAGCGCGGCACTCGGTGCCGTGCTATGAGCTTGTATATCTGCTATTTTTCAATAGCCAAAGTATAAGATAATGGTTTATGTGGTTACACAGATGCGTTCCCGGTTTTAATGGGTTAAAAAAAATGAACATATCAAAGCTCTGACAATTGCACTCTTTTACCCTCACACTGTTGGTTACGCTGCCCCCTGCTGACAGAAGGTGGGTGTGGCACACAGTATAATCCAAAGTGTCAATTTACCGTCGGCTGTACAAATTGATAGAACCTTACAGGTCCCTTTAATTCAATGTAACTCTGAGAAGGTAAAAATGGTACTCTCAGAAACACTTTCAACATGGGGTCCGTAATTTGGCCACGTCATCACACATTTTCAAAAAATAGCCAATCTACAAGTGTCACAAAGCAACCCATTGTGAGCTGGTATAGTTCGGCTATTTTTTTGCGGCACCGCGGTAGGTGGAAGTACAAAATGGTTGGGGGGCACGGTGGCGCAGTGGGGTTCGATTCCCGCCGAGGACGCTATGGGCGTGACCTCTCTTCCTCTCTTTAGGTGGGGTTGACGAAAGGGCCTTTCTGTGTGGAGTTTGCATGTTCTCCCCGTGTGGGTAGGTACCCTCACAACAACATGCAGTGATCCTGGTCGCTATACCGACCTCCCCCTGGTCAGCCTGATGGAGGGGGAAGGAAGTGGTTGGAATAACGTGTTCCTTCCACGCGCTACGTCCTACCGGGGAAACCCCCCCCCCGTCCCCGTCAGGTGATACGAAGGCTAGTTGGCTCTCATGCATTGAAAGAGGTATGAGCTCGGCTCTGGGCTCCTTAGGCTGGCAGGGGGAGTGTGGCGCCCAGGATTACTTAGACAATTGGCACTGGGTGAAAAAGGGTTGCAAAATCGTGGGATAAAAAAATCACACCCTGTGTGAAGTGAGTGGTGCCTTTGATGAGCCCCGTATTGACCCCCGTATTTATGTTGTCATCAATGTTTGTGGACAGACATACATACATACATACATACACACGGACAAAGTCATGTATAGGAGTGGTTGCCTTCGGCAAAGGAAGTACACAATGGGACTCAATGGATAAATTGACACTCGGATTGTACTGTGTAATTACATACAAGTTAGCTGAGTAATATTGTTCACAATCATACTGCAGGACCTCTGTGTTATTACCAAGGCAGGCCTCTCTCTCTCTCTCCCCTCTGGTCCGTTTCAAGGCTTGCCAAACTGGCTCTGTGTCGATCCAGAGAGCACGGCCCCTTTCACAAAAGCTGTCATCGTCCATCAACTCCATCGGGCCTTAAATTAACTGTAAGTGGTCTTCCCCCGAAAGCCAAACAGGGGAGTTGAGCGATGGCGCTGGGAGCGAAGGCCTTGTGTGCCTCCCTGCTGAAACGGCAATCCTCTTAGTCATTGCACAATGAGATTATCACAACATTATCATCCTTTATCTGTGACGCTTCGGTATGTAACTCTCCTGTTAACCGATATCAAGCGATGCTAAAGTCAGTTTTTTCCCTTCATTATCATCATTCCAGTTACTTTCACTGATCACAATTTCACAGATTTCCACAAGAAACTATCTTTGTTGTCGTTTTTTTTTCTTCTTTTTTTTTTCTTGCAGAAACAAACTGCAGAACGAAGGCAAACGTCAAAAGTTAAAAGGAAAAGAGAGAGAGAGAAAGAAAAAAAAGAAAAAAAAAACATCCCCAAGACGCTACCATGATGTAAAAGTGTCTGGCACAGTGCACTGTGTGGTAATAAATACAGAACATAAATAATTTACATGTACCTGAGCTCAGACTCGTAGCACCATTCAGAGACAGAGCACCGAGGGGAGACATCAGCTCTCCTCTTTCTTTCTTTTTTCTTTTTTTCTTTTTAAAAAACTCCACGAGAAGAAGCCACCATCTTGTTAAGGGTCCCCCCCCCCCCCCCCCCCCCGGAGGTTTTCATAATAGTGCAAATTGTAATGTCTTTATATCGCAATTAAATGTCCCTTTTCTCCTGGTTCGGCTCTCTCTCAGCTGCTGTACTTGATGTTGGCGATTACACGAGGCTTTGGTAGAGTCAGGGGTTGCTTGTTGTTGTTGGCACCCGGTCTGGAGAGAGAGAGAGAGAGAGAGAGAGAGAGAGAGAGACAAGAGAGGATTGTAGGTCTTACACACAGTGGTGGGGGAAAAAAAAAACCTAAGTAAAAGTATCAATGCTGCAATGTAGAAGTACTCTGTTACAAGTAAAAGTCCGGAATTCGAAATTTAGATTGGCTATTCTCAAATGGCCGAAATGTACATAGGGCTGAATTGTATGTTTTGTGATAATGATCAAAATCTACAAAGTAACTACTAACTAACGTTTTCAAATAATTGTAGTGGAGTAAAAGTACAATATTTGCCGCTGAGATGGTAGTGGAGTAGAAGTAAAAGTACTGAAAATTGGAAATCCTCCAGTAAAGTAAAAAATCACACCCAGTGTGAAGTGGGCGGTGTGGTCACACATAAAAGTGTTTTTTTTAAGTCTATACTGCTATTCATAGGGCTGCACATGTGTCATGTGTTTCGCTAGCTAGCCAATCACAGTCCTGAATTTGCAAAGTCAGCCAATCACATTACAGCTAGTGGTGATGACACTAGCTGTAATGTGATTGGCTGACTTTGCAAAAGTATAGATTTGCATTGACTGTGGAAGGGTTAGGGTTGTAGACTGCGTTGTAGACTATTGGCCAATCACGGTGCAGGATTGGTCAGTGTCCAAACCTCACTTATAGGGGGCGGTTACACCGCCCCAAAAATACCTCAAAACTGTACTTAAGTACAGTACTTGAGTAAATGCACTTAGTTACTTAGTTACACCACTGTCTAAAAAGCGTTGATGGCTGAGAGAGTCACCTGTTGTTGTTGTTGTTGTTGGGATGCGGCAGAGGACGAACAGGTCTGGGCACACCGGGGGGGACGGCCATGGCATGGCCGCTGACCGTAGAGGGCCCTTGGAGGACCACCACAGAGGGTCCCTGGTGGTGGTGGTCCCCGGCAGCGGCGCCCTGCGCCGCAGAGGGACTTCGTACCAGACGAGAGCTCCGTCCCAGCGGGTCGGCAGGCAGCGGCTTCTGGGGAGGCAGGGGTTTCTCCAGCTCCTGGTGTTGGAAAGAGCATTTTTTTTACTTAAGTAAAAGTATCGATACTGCAATGTTTAGAACTACTCCGTTACAAGAAAAAGTCCGGAATTCAAAATGTACTCGGGTAAAAGTACAAAAGTATTGGCATCCAAATGTACTTAAAGTACCAAAAGTAGAGAGTACTCACTATGCAGAATGTCCCATTTGAAGTTATCAAATGTATACAAATCATTTGAAAATAGACGATCTACAAGCTCACAATGCGTCGCGATGCGACGCATTGTGAGCTTGTAGATCGGCTATTTTCAAATGGACGAAATGTAAGATATCGTAACATCATAGAAAAGGTAAGAAAACCTTAGTCCAAAATTCTCCTTTAAGTTTTCAAATAAATGTAGTGGAGTAAAAGTGCAATATTTGGATCCGAGGTGTAGTGGAGTAGAAGTAAAAGTATTGGAAATTGGAAAGTACAAACACCTCAAAATTGTACTCAAGTACAGTACTTAAGTAAATGTACTTTCCACCAAATTGTTATTGTAAATGGTTTTCATTTCAAGGAACTTCAAATAAATATCCCCGTCCCCCGTCTGAAATGATTTTGTGCCAGGGACCCCCCCATACAAGATTTGTGTAGTTAAAATGTGAGCTTGTAGATAGGCTATTATTAGGCTCGGGTTATAGTGGTTCAACTGGGTCCCCAGCAGACCCCATTCACTGGAAACATTGCCCTAAAAAAAGAAAGAAAAAAAGATCCCGAAAAGCACCAGCAGGGGGCAGTCAAAGTCAACCAATCAGAGCTAGTATAATGCTTGTTGTGTCCGCATCCCTCTCCGTCACCACGGTAACGCTGCCCATCAGACATGTGATGAGGAGAGACGTCATGTGGTTCTAATCTGCGCTGATGAGGTCATGATGAACCCTACCTACTCCACTCTGCATCTGGATCTGCGTCTCTTCTTGTCCTTATTCTGAACACATAGGCCTTTTACTCGTAACAGAGTATTTGCACGCCGTAGTAACTAGTTCTCTGTTCTGTTCTTAGCCCCTCTATCCTCACCCCTACAAGGATATACAGTACAGCCAGTGGTGGACAAAGTACCCTTTTTTTTTTACTCCAGTAAAAGTATCCATGCTGTGATGTAGAAGTACTTTGTTGCAAGTAAAAAGACCTGTTCCGAATGTTACTTGAGTAAAAGTACACAAGTATTGGCATCAAAATGCACTTAAAGTACCAAAAGTAAAAGTACCTCAAAATTGTACTTAAGTACAGTACTTGAGTACTTAATTACTGTCCACCACTGAGTACAGTTGGCTCTGTATTTGGTTAGCTCTTGTTTCACTCTACAGTGCAGAGGGAAACAAGAGCTAACCAGGTACACCAAACCTCTTAAAATAGCAGATCTAGTCCGCTAATGTTCCCCTCAGTCACTCCCCTCAGAATCCTGTCACACAAAGATTCGGGGGACCCCCTGTAGTAACTCTGAGGACCCCTAAGTTTCCCAGACCCCCTGTTGAAGACCCCTGCAGTATACATTATAAAGAAGGAAAGGACAATCTACAGTATACGAAGGTAGATAGGTTGCAAAATTGGAAAGCTTCTAGATTGATTTGAGTGATTTGAGCGCCACCATAAAATGTGATCCACACACGTGTACATAGACATTTGCACTTGCATACAATGTTCATACGTACTGTATGAAAATGTACTTTTGAAGTCACAAAGAATAAACAAATGCTTGTTGTGAATACTTTTTCCCCGTGACTCCACACTTTGTTTTCTTTGCGTGACTTCAAATAGAAGGAAAGGACTATCTATACTGTACGTTGCAAAATTCGAGAGCTTGTACATTTTATTTGAGCGCTCGTAAACATTGAAATTTGCACTTGCATAAAATATTCAAACACATGTACATTGGCATATGAAGTCACAAAGGACAAACAGTTGTTCTCGCAATGGAAACTGTCAATCTACACGTGTGTGAATATCTTTTCAGTGACGTCACATTTTTTTGTGCGACTTCAAACTCGGATTACGCACGTGTGTAGATTACAGGTTATAAGTTCACATTTCAGTTTGACTCAAATCAAATCTAACATTACCATTTAGTTCTAGAGACTGGCAGGTTTAATGCCACAGAGGAAGAGAGATACTGTTTGTTTCGTGAACTTGGCGAAATTGAAAATGAGGTTCACTTTTTGTTTTGCTGCTCTAAATATGATGATACAAGAGAGGTATTTGTTAGTAAGATGTCTTCTATTTGTGGTGATTTCCTTGAGTTAGATGATGATTACGAAAAGCTTGAGGTATGTTTCGTTAAAGGAGCTTTTGTTGTGGCAGATTGTATGTGTCAAGCTTGGGAGAGAAGACAGAACACTAATTCTGAGATAATAATTGAATGTATGATGTGAATATATTGTAAAAACATGTTGTATGCGTAAAATGGTGTCTTATAAACCCATGAGGGTTGGGCACTTTGTGTGCAGGACACAGAAATAAAATGATCTATCCATCTATCTATCTACAAGCTCTCGACTTTTGCAACATAATCTACCTTCATCCAGAACCCTTGTAGGAGTGAGGATAGAGTAGCTACAGTAGGACAGGGTAGAATAAGGACCTGAGAAGCAGCCTTTTACATCTGTTCTCCATTCACTTCCTCCTCTCCTCGCGCCAAAGGGCTGGAGAGAAGCCTCCTCAAACATCTCCGACAGGACAGCAGCCAAGCGGCAGAACCTTGGAAAGCTCTAGACCGGTTATTTAAAATACCATTCCTTTCCACGATCTCAAGGTTTGACGGTGCTTAACCCTTTAGGACCGGGAACGCATTCCGCGTATAACCACTTTACCAATATGTTTATACTTTGGGCTATTCAAAAATAGCAGATATACAAGCTCATAGCACGGCACCGAGTGCCGCGCTATGAGCTTGTAGATCTGCTATTTTGGAAAAATCATGTACATTCGTGCAAATATTTGAATATATATATATTTTTAAAGGGAAAATGTTTTACTCAAATCTTTGCTTCTGGGGGTCCCTGGAACAAAACATTTTGAGATGGGGGTCGGTGTCCAAATACATATAATTTAGGGGGGTCCTTGACATGAAAAAAGTTTGAGAACCACTGATATTATAGCAACAAACGTTTTTCAGAAATTGTTAGGATATAGACGACATTTGTAAAATTCCCAGAGGCAAAAGTTTGAGATACAAATGTTCGCTTTAAAAATATAGTTTTGCAAAAATGTTCCCGGTTTTTCAAAAAAGAGCAGATCTACAAGCTCCGAGTTTACAAGCTACGAGCTTGTAGATCTGCTATTTTTTTGAATAGCCAAAGATATCTAAAAAGTGACACACAGATGCGTTCCCGCCGGTCTTAATGGGTTAATGCAATGTTTCTCTTCTAAACCCTAACGGCCCTCTGAGAGGCTTCTTTTATGCCATCCATAAAGTGATTACGACCGGTTATGCCTCCCCTTTGCATCCATAATGCCAAAATCCATTAAGATATATATACTCCTGCAGCACTGCTAATAAATCATAACGTTCGCCGCCAGCCGCTTCATGCGAGGGGGGGGGAGACCGGGGGGGGGGGGGGGGGGGGGGGCGGGGCTCAGATCAATCCAAAAGCATCAGAACAAGTATCAAACGGTGGTTTAGATGAAAGGCAGACAAATCAAAAATATGAAGGGTCTATTAAGCGATGATGATGAATAGACATAAAACTCTCAATCTTGATTTCCCCCGAGCAGCGGTGGAAAAAGTACTCACATTTTTTAACTCGAGGAAAAGTAGCAATACCTCAAAAGGCCTGTGTTCAAAAGGTTACTTGAGTAAAAGTACAAAAGTATTGGCATCAAAATATACGTCAAGTACCAAAAGCAAAAGTACTAAAATGTTTGAAAACAGCAGATCTACAAGCTCACAACGCGTCGCATCGGCTATTGTCAAATAGCCTAGGTATAAAATAGGGCTAAAGTGCTTAATGTATGTTTTATAATATAATAGTTCATATCTGCAAAGTAACTAAACTTTTCAAATAATTGTAGTGGAGTAAAAGTACAATATTTTGTGCCCTTTCCCTATACACCCCCCTGCAGAGATGCTTCCTGCTGCTGGGGTGGGGACTGGGGAGGCAAAGCCTGGACCAACCAAGCAGCTGCCTCAGATACCAGCGTCGTCGGGTCTGATGCCAACGGGCATGGCTTTCAATTTCACACTCACACACATTAACCCATTAAGACCGGGAACGCATCTGTGTCCTTTTTATGAGCTTGTAGGTCTGCTATTTTTGAAAATTTGTGAAGATTTGTGTCAAAATCCTGGATTATATATTTTCTAAAGCGAACATTTGTAAAATATTTAGTTCCCCGAACCCCAAGAAGCAAAGATTTGAGTTACAAATGTCAGCAAAAAAAGAAGAAAAAAAATCTAATATTTGCACAACTTTTCATGATTTTTCTAAAATTGCAGATCTACAAGCTTGTATATTTGCTATTTTTGAATAGCCCAACAAAATCCAAAAATGACACACAGATGCGTTCCCGGTCTTAAAGAGTTAAAAGAGCGGCGCCTGAAAGGGGAAGAGATGCTTCCTCGTGAGAAATGAGCTTCTTCCCACGTGCTGTTCACCCTGGGCAAGACCTGGGATGTTGGTTGTAGGAAGTTGACAACCGGAAATGGTTGAATTTGGCGTAAGTACCGCCCAAGGAAATGACGTTGATGCTTTACAAAATCTGTTAACATTCTCCGTGAATGAAACGAGTGGTGTGATTGGTCAAAAATAGCGTTTCCGGAGGAAACGGAAATCCTGTCCACTCAGGACTTCCTAGACACTCGCTGCTTTAGGTCGTGACCAGGCTCTTCTTTTCGCAGATGAGTGAGGCTGGGACCGAGGTTACGTGCTGTTGGAAGTGTGTTGAAAAAAAGAAAGAACCCCACCGCCACAACAACAACAACAACAACAACAACAACAACAACAACAACAACAACACAGAACTTTGATCATAAAGCAAAGTTCTACTCAAACGTCTTCAGCAAACAATATCCTGACGCTGGAATTTCGTCATTTTAGGGGCAAGGCCACTTGCCTTTGGTGTTTTTTGAGGGCACAAAGGCCAAATGCCAGGGCAGGAAGGCCATCAAATAAAACAAGATTTTAGTCCATTGACAGAATGAATTGAATGTAAGGGTTAAGGATGATTTAAAATGTAATATGTAGGACTATCTGCAGTGAAATTATGGTATTTACAATCTGATCCATGCTCAGCCCTGCACCAATCATAGTTACTGGATTGGTTTAAAGCAGTGGCGTGCACAGACATTTTGAGGGGCAGGTGCTCAAGTAAATTATACTTTTTTTTGATTACTTGGTCTGCTCTTTTTTCCCTCTACACCTATACCTCTTTGCCAAAAATAGCAGATCTACAAGCCCACAACGCGAGGCGTTGTGGGCTTGTAGATCTGCTATTTTTGGCTAAAGTTCTCCTCAGAAAAGGGATGCTAGGTTTGGAGTGGTTATGGTAAAAAGAAAAATCATGTCACATAAAGATTTGGCGGACCCCCTGTAGTAACTCTGAGGACCCCCTAGGGGTCCCGGACCCCCTGTTGAAGACCCCTGCTGTAAACTGAAGTGCCCTTTTTTTTCAAAAGGGCACTTCTGGTCAAAGGGCAGGTGCTCCAGCACCACCTAGAGTCTATCTGTGCACGTCCCTGGTTTAAAGATGGGGACTCAGCGGGGAGTTAAGAATACAGAATCTCAACATTATGATAAGAAAGAGACACTGGTGTCTACATATTGTCAAGAAAGAGACAGAGGAGAAAGTGGTACAGTCAACTGGGGCATTAAGGCCACTGTGGCCTCGGGGGCATGCCATATTTTTGAGGGGCACAAGGCCAAACTGAGGGACAACGACGGCCATGACCTTCGTGGCCTCCCTGAAATTCCTGCCTTGCTGACGCTCATCGTGCATTTCGAGAACACAATTAGTGCACGTTCACGTCTAATCGCGGGGACGCGAGTGTGGTGTGACACTCATCACGATCCATCACGCTGACGTCGTTGTCGCATTTGAAAAAAAAAAAATTCATCCACCAAGGCGTCATCTGCGACCCTGAGCGTTAATCTGTAAAGTCATTAGCACTTTAACACCCACTTAATTAGGCTGATATTGGGTTGCGGGCATGGCGTTGACCTCTGCCCAACCCCCGCCGCAAGTCGTATCCCCTGCCCTCCCTGGGGCGAGACTATGATCCTTGACATAATTAAAATCAAATCATAGGGGCGAGAGGAGCTTTAGCACTTGACACTCACTGAGGACTTGACTCAATCTCTTTGCTGTTTTTCTTTCTCTAATAATACTGTATCTCTGTCTCTTTCCCGCCCAGAGGGTCCGTGTCTCTGTCCCCTGTGGACGGGTCATACAGGATTAGAGAGGCAAATAAGGGATCTCAAAGGATCACTGAGTTATTGAGATACCCACCCAAGGACACTTTAGTTTTCAATTCACCTCAACTTTGACTGACTTCATTTGTACTGGCAACGACATTGTAAAAAAAAACCTGATCATTGATTTAACTCTGAAAGCGTCAAATATTCCCAAAAGGGCGTCCCCTCCTCCCGACAACAGCAGTTTCCATTTCCTTTATGTACTGTACTGAATGTACTTGGACTCCGCGGCCAAACATTTATCATTTTGGGGGTCCTTGACATGAAAACGTTTGAGAACCACTGCTATAAGGTACTAGAACATATCTGTACAGTGGGATAAAATACTGGATTTAATCTACAACATACAGTAAGTCATTACCCAAGGATAGATAGCTAGACGGACAGACGGAGAGAGAGAGAGAGAGAGAGAGAGAGAGAGAGAGAGAGAGAGAGAGAGAGAGAGAGAGAGAGAGAGAGAGAGAGAGAGAGAGAGAGAGAGAGAGAGAGAGAGAGAGAGAGAGAGAGAGAGAGAGAGAGAGAGAGAGAGACAGAGAGACAGAGAGGCAGAGAGACAGAGAGACAGAGAGAGAGGACTTTATCCGGAGGGAAATTCAGTTGTCATCGCGGCACCACAGTAAGAAGGAAACAAAGATTCATGTAAGGGTAGAAGAGAACAAGAGCAGAATAAGTTGTAGCCTACTAGTAAAAAAAAAAGAAAATAGGTAACAAAATAATAATATTTTGTGTTTGAGTTTTGCTTCAGGGTTTTGCTACGGTGTGTTGACATCAGGCTGTTATAGCAATGTATTATTATGAAGGACAAACAACACCAGAGTAATGGACAGTTTGTGACAGTGTGGAATGGCAAAGTGACTGAGTTTTGTCTCAAAGCCCCGGGGCTCAAGGCTCAGGTAGCGTTTTTTCCCTGAGGCTGAAGGACAAAAACAAACAAACAAAAGAAATCTAAACAAAACGAGCTGTATTCAGGGCACGGCCTCACCGCACTTTTATTTTACCTATGGGGCGGAATCTGCCAATGCTTTGTCAATGCAAATGCGTGAATTCATGGTCTTGCGCATCTTTCTGGAGAATCCACGCATTTGCATTGACAAAGCATTGGCATGTTCCGCCCCATAGGTAAAATAAAAGTGCGGTGTGACCGCGGCCTCAATCTGTAAACACATCCTTGTAGTTTTTATTTTTAACTCTGTGTTACTTGCACTTAAATGTACACATCGTTGCCGTCGGGCAGAAAACCTCAACCTCAAGACTTGGAAAAGCATCTGTGTCATTTTAAGATTTCTTTGCCTATTCAAAAGCTCATAGCGCAGCACCGTGTGCCGCACTATGAGCTTGTAGATCTGCAAAAAAAAAAAAAAAAAACTGAAAATTTGTGCAAATCTCTGGTTTGAATATATATTTTTAACTAAAATCTTTGCTTCTCGGAATTTTACAAATGTCTTCTAAATCCTAAAAAACGTATGTATGACCCCCAAAATTTTATGTATTTGTCCGCACCCCCATCTCAAAATATGTTGTTCCAGGGACCCCCAGAAGCAAAGATTTGAGTTGTTCCCAAATGTTCCCTTTAAAAATTCTAAGACTTTGAAAAATGTTCAACATTTTTCAAAAATAGCAGATCTACAAGCTGAATCCCACCAACGTTATAGTATAGGCCCGCCTTACCTGTGTCTGATTGGCTCCCTGGCAGGCATAGTTTTACTGAGGTTAGGCTTAGGGGTTAAGGTTCGGTTTAGGCAGAGTGGCAAAAAACGAGAACTGTCGGTCACAGCGACTACTGGCCAATCCCAGCGGGTTTCGCCTAGAACCGCGGTGGGCAGTTGTTGATGTTGACAGCAAAGTTTGATTTAGTTTTGAGTCATAGTCTTTTGAATAACATTCCATTTAGTTTTAGTCAGTGGCGTGCACAGACATTTTGAGGGGCAGGTGCTCAAGTAAATTATACTTTTTTTTGTTTAGTTGGTCTGCTCTTTTTTCCCTCGACACCTATACCTCTTTGCCAAAAATAGCCGATCTACAAGCCCACAACGCCTCGCAGCGCGAGGCGTTGTGGGCTTGTAGATCTGCTATTTTTGGCTAAAGTTCTCCTCAGAAAAGGGATGCTAGGTTTCGAGTGGTTATGGTAAAAAGAAAAATCTCATCACATAAAGATTTGGCGGACCCCCTGTAGTAACTCTGAGGACCCCCTAGGGGTCCCGGACCCCCTGTTGAAGACCCCTGCTGTAAACTGGAAAAAAAAAACTTTTTTTTGTTTTTTTTTCAAAAGGGCACTTCTGGTCAAGAGGGCAAAGGGCAGGTGCTCTAGCACCACCTAGAGTCTTTCTGTGCACGTCCCTGGTTTTAGTCATATTTTAGTCATCTGAAATGTTTTCGTTTTTGTCCAGTTTTCTAAAATGGATTTTGGCGGTGCCGTGATGGCGTCGTAATTACCGATTTTACACTTAGTTGCATGCTGAAAATAGCCGATGTACGAGCTCACAACGCGTCGCGCTGCGAGCTTGTAGATCGGCCATTTTCAGAGTGCAACAGCCGAGCGCAACCAAACATAAAATGACTTTTAGTTCTACTGGATCTCTTCTCCACTGTAGTCCCTCACTAACATTTTAGTCTAGTTTTTATTTGTTGACGCAATTGTCAACATATTTAGTCTTAGTCTTAGTCATCGTAGCTTAGTTTTTATTCCGTTTTCGTCAGTGAAAAAAAGGTAGTCGACGAACATTTCTCGTCATAGTTTTAGTCGACGAAATAATTCAAATCAACACTGCCTAGAGAACTGCGCTGGGATCCATAATAACGCGGCAACTGGCAGTTCCGCCACTTCCTGGTGCCGGAAGTAAATACTCGATGCATTTTTCCCATTGACTTTTCCAAAAATATTTATATCAATCAATTTAAGCCTAGAATCAAGCTATCCAGGATAGCGGTGAATCATGACCATAAAACCTTTTTTTCTGTGATTTTTTTTATTTTATATTTAATGATATGATATACTATATTTAATAAATACCCTTTGTTTTGCCGTTTAAAAAAAGTTTTTTTTCACAGAATCAAACGTTTTATGGTCATGATTCACCAGGATCCTGGATAGCTTGATTCTAGGCTTAAATTAATTTATATAAATATTTTTGTAAAAGTCAATGGGAAAAATGCATTGAGTATTTACTTCCGGCACCAGGAAGTGGGCGGGAACTGCGACGCTCTATAGCAACTGACAGTATAGCAACCGACAGTATAGCAACTGACAGTATAGCAACCGACAGCATAGCAACCGACAGCATAGCAACCGACAGTATAGCAACCGACAGTATAGCAACCGACAGCATAGCAACCGACAGTATAGCAACCGACGGGGAGGGCCGCTCAAACTCACCATGACCATCCTGCAGGAAGCATGGCGCTGTGGCACGCTGCGGAGGAATGACGCGCCGCCGCGGGCTTGGTGGTGGGGGGCGTGGCCTTGAGGAGGAGGAGGGGGTGGAGCCGCCGCCGCCGCCCCCACCCCCCGGTGGTGGTGGTGGGGAGGAGGAGGAGGGGCCGGGGGCCTCGGCGAGGGAACCACCCCCACGGGGGAGGAGAGGAGGGACAGGGTGAGAGACAGCGGGACGACGACGGGGGCGTGGCCGCTGCTGCTGCCGAGGTGAACGACGGAGGGGGGGCACTGGGGCAGCCGGCGCAGGTTGTGGTGGGAGGAGGGGGCCCCCGGTGGCGGTGGTAGCGGCAGGCGGCAGGCCGCCGCCTCGGCTCCTAGGTGAGGAGGAGGAGGAGGAGGCTGTGGAGAGACACCAGACAAAAAGTCAGAGAGAGAGAGAGAGACGAAACGCACGCACATGCACGCACGCATACACACACACACACCACCCCGCGAGCTGTCTGTTTCCTATCAGCCAGCAGTCGTGTTAATCCATTGAGACCTGGAACTGTGTCATTTTTAGATTTGAGCTAAAAAGCATTATTTTACACTTTGGGCTATTTTTGAAAAATCGTGAAAATGTGTGCAAATCTTTGAATATATATATTTTTAAAGCGAACATTTTTAACTCAAATCGTTGCTTCTGGGGGGTTCCTGGAACAACATATTTTGATGGGGGTCCGCGGCGAAATACACATAATTTTGGGGGTCCTTGACATGAAAAAGATTGAGCACCACTGATATAGAAACATACGTTTTTAAGAAAACTGTTGAGATTTAGGAGACATGTAGAATCGGCTTCAGGTCTCAATGGGTTAACCCATTAAAACCGGGAACCACTTTAACCATTATTTTATACTTTGGGCAATTCAAAAACAGCAGAGCAGATCTGCTGTTTTTGAAAAAATCGTGACAATATGCGCAAATCTTTGAATATGTATATTTTTTTAAGTGAACATTTGTAACTGTCAAATGTCTTCATTTCTCTGAAAAACTACTGTTGCTATGTCAGTCGTGCTCAAACTTTTTCTTGTCAAGGACCACCCAAAAATGACATGTTTTTGGCCCGCCGACCCCAATCAAAATGTTGTTCCAGGGACCCAAATGTTCAAGATGCACAAATGTTCAAGATTGTTCAAAAACAGCAGATCTACAAGCTCATAGTGCGGCCGCGCTAAGATCTCGTAGATCTGCTATTTTTGAAAAATCGTTAAAATGTGTGCAAATCTTTGAATATATATTATTTTAAAGCGAACATTTTGTACTCAAATCTTTGCTTCTGGGGGGTCCCTGGAACAACATATTTTGATGGGGGTCCGCGGCCAAATACATATAATTTTGGGGGTCCTTGACATGAAAAAGTTTGAGAACCACTGAATTATAGAAACATACGTTTTTTCAGAATACTGTTGGGATTTAGAAGACATTTGTAGAATCGGCTTCAGGTCTTAATGGGTTAACCTCCTCCCCCCCTCTCACCGCCCTTCCTTCCCTTTTCCGAGGCTGTCCGCGGGGGGGGGGGGGGGGGGCATAAATCAAGTGCTCCTGACGGTCTGCTCTCTGCTCCCTAAGGTGCTGCTCAGGTTAGCGTATCAAAGGGCTGAGAAGAGACAAAAAGATCCTGCTGCCACGAGCACCCGTCTGGCAGGGGTGGAAAAAGTACAGACATTGTTTTACTTAAAGGACGACTTCACCACTTTTCAACATATCTTCATATAATAGGTCCTCACTAATGCTCATGATAAAATGGTACAATCTTTTTCTAATCAGTCTGTGTCTCAGAGGAGGGCTGTAGACAGTTCAGAAACCTGTCTACCAGTGACATCATCGATGGGGAATCCAAGCTAATAGAAACTGCAGGCTTTGTATTCCTGGAAAGTTGCAATGCAATAATAGATCCCATTGTTCTCACCTTAATACAAATCTGAATAAAAAAATTGTAATCTTTTTGGAGAAAAAAAATCCTGCCTAACGATGATGTCACTGGTAGACGGGTTTCTGGACTGTCCACAGCCCTCCTATGAGACACAGACCAAGTAGAAAAAAATGGTATCATTTTATCATGAGCATTAGTGAGGACCTATTATATGAAGATAGGTTGAAAAGTGGTGAAGTCGTCCTTTAACCCATTGAGACCTGAAGCCGATTCTACATGACTCCTAAATCTCAACGGTATTCTGAAAAACGTATGTTTCTATATCAGTGGTTCTCAATCTTTTTCATGTCAAGGACCCCCAAAATGATATGTACTTGGCCGTGGACCCCCATCAAAATATTTTGTTCCAGGGACCCCCCAGAAGCAAAGATTTGAGTTTAAAATGTTCGCTTTAAAAATATATATATTCAAAGAGTTGCACACATTTTCACGATTTTTCAAAAATAGCCCAAAGTGTAAAATAATGCTTTTTAGCTCAAAGCAAAAAATGACACAGTTCCAGGCCTCAATGGGTTAAGTAAAAGTATCAGTACTGCAATGTAGAAATACTCTTAAAAGTCCGGAATTTCCAAAATTTACTTGAGTAAAAGTACAACATTATCGGTATCAAAATGTACTTAAAGTACCAAAAGTAGAAAGTACTCTATTATGCAGAGTGTCCTATTTCACGTTTCAAGCTTTCAAATGAATACATCTTTTGAAAGTAGCAGATCTACAAGCTCACAATGCATTGTGAGCTTTTAGATCGGCTATTTTCAAATAGCCAAAGTTTAAATAGAAGAGGCTGATGTGTGTTTTCTAATAGTAATTCAAATCTACAAAGTAACTAAAGTTTGTAGTGGAGTAAAAGTACAATATTTGCCTCTGAGCTGCAGTGGAGTAGAAGTAAAAGTATTGGAAATACTCAAGTAAAGTACAAATACCTCAACATTTGTACTTAAGTACAGCACTTGAGTAAATGTACTTAGTTACTTTCCACCACTGCTGTCTGGTCTCAGGAAAAGCAGCGTCCAGGCAGAGGACCCCACACACCCACACACACACACACACACACACACACACACACACACACACACACACACACACACACACACACACACACACACACACACACACACACACACACACACACACACACACTCATATGGGCAGAGCTAACTAACAGCGCAGAACATGGGCCAAAATATGAGTCTGCTTGTTATTCAACACTGGCCAGACTTGGTGTGTATGTGCTCAAATGTACACCCAGTACACACACATACATACAGTACGTGTGCTTGTGCACGCACACGCACACACACACACACACACACACACACACACACACACACACACACACACACGCACACACACACACACGCACAGACACACACACACACACACACACACACACACACGCACAGACAGACACACAGACATATGCACACACACACACACACACGCGCGCGCGCACGCACACACACACACGGCACCGATTTAACCCATTGAGACCTGAAGCCGATTCTACATGTCTCCTAAATCCCAACAGTTTTCTGAAAAACGTATGTTTCTATGTCAGTGGTGCTCAATCTTTTTCATGTCAAGGACCCCCAAAATGATATGAATTTGGCCGCGGACCCCCATCAAAATATGTTGTTCCAGGGACCCCCCCAGAAGCAAAGATTTGAGTAAAAAATGTTCGCTTTAAAAAATATATATGTTATATATATATATACGAGCTTGTAGATCTGCTATTTTTGAATAGCCCAAAGTGTAAAATAATGCGTTTTAGCTCAAATCAAAAAATGAGACAGTTCCAGGTCTTAATGGGTTAACACAGCTCCTGACAACTGGAAAATGACCTCACCTGCACTCCGCTTACACATCAAACAGTCTTACATCCTTTCTCTTCTTACCGTACAGCGTCCACAATGAAAAGCACATGCTGGGGCTAACTAAAAACACCCCTATCCCTACAGTATAACCCATTCATTCCGGGGGGAACGCGTCTCTGTCATTTTATAAGATTTCTTTGGGCTATTCTAAAGAAATAGCAGATCCACAAGCTCACAGCACGGCACCGAGTGCCGCGCTGTGAGCTTGTGGATCTTGCTATTTCTTTAGAAAAAGCGTGAAAATGTGTGCGATATAATTTCTTTTTAAAAGCCATCGTTTGTCAAATATCTTGTTCCAGGGACACACCCCCCGGAAGCAAAGATTTGAGTTACAAATGTTCGCTTTAAAAAGTTTATATGTATCCAAGGATTTGGACACATTTTCACGAGATCTACAAGCTCCAAGAGTGCCGCGCTATGAGCTTGTATATCTGCTGTTATATTTGAACAGCCAAAGAAATCTTAAAATGTCAGAGACGCGTTAACTCGGACTGAATGGGATAATGTACAACAGCAGACGCGTGCGTCGTGTCTGGGGCGCGCGCGTGTGTGTGTGCGTGTGTGTGTGTGTATGTGCCAGCCTGCAACACGAAAAAATGATCAAATCAAACTCTCCTCCCTCCTATTTGAACCCTGTTTCAAATCGATCACAGAGCCCTATCATTGTTATATAATAAAAGCCGGAGCAATCACAGCGTTGTTAAGGCAACACGGCTTAGACATTCCGTACAGCAGAGCAACAGCAAGAGGTGCGGCTGTGTTTTTTGCAATTATCCGCAAGAGGGTGGACTCTGTAACCAGAATGGACAGCCCGCCCGCATCAACATTCCCCGCGTGAGACACGCGCAAGATAAATCAATTTCTCCCCCTAACAGGCGTTCTTCTCTCTAATGACAAGAAATGTATTGAAGTGTCATGAGCACGTTGTGCTCACCACCTAGGTTCCATTATCGTGGCCTGGCCTCCTCCGCCGCCGTGTGTACGGCCACGCGGAGCGGGGGGGGGGGGGGGGGTGCTTTAATTGGATTTGAATGAGCTGCCGTTTATGTGAAAACAACATGCCACTCTGGGAGAGAATGATTTAGCATTTTTGAGGGAAAGAGAGAGAGAGAGAGAGAGAGAGAGCGCTGGAGCATTATACTGTAGGCAGGATGAAGCTTCTCCTTTAAACACATCAGTGGTGGGAGAGGTACTCAAATGTTTTACTTCTACTTTTACTTCTACTCCAATACCAATACATCTGCTATTTTTTAAATATTTTTGGGGGGGCTTTTTCTGCTTCGGGATCGGGACTCGAACCCCGCGACACGCTGTCATGCAGGCTGCAATGGAGCCTAGCTGCCCGGACCGCTAGGTCAGCGGTTGGGGCCAATAGAAGCAATTCTATAGGATATTTTTTGCTATTCGTCATACAACAGAGTACTGTATATATAGGACTTGAGTGGCCCAATGTATCTGGTAATAGACTAGTGGGATATCATATTATGGCTTTGTATACAGTCTCTGTGTTGCACACAGGAGTGCGTTTCTGGGGTTTGTTTATTGTGTGTGTGTGTGTGTGTGTGTGTGTGTGTGTGTGTGTGTGTGTGTGTGTGTGCGTGTGCGTGTGCGTGTGTGTGTGTGTGTGTGTGCGCGTGTGTGTGTGTGTGTTTGAATTACTATACTTGCGAGGACCAAGTATAGTAGAATTTGAAGAAACCTACATTGTGAGGACCGTTTTCCTGGTCCTCACAAGACAAATGGTTGTTTTATAGTTAAAAAAATAATTTTCAGAGATACGTTTACAATTACAAAAACATTCAGGTTAGGATTAGACATTTAGAAGGCTAGGTTTAGGGATTGGAATTAGAGTTCAACATGATTTATACTTATACTTAGCCATGTGTCATGCATCGAAAAAACAGTTTTTCGGCTTTAGGCTTACAGTTAAAAATGGCAAAATAATACATATATTTTTAAATGACATTCATTAAATGGCTGTCCTAAAGCGTTGATGTCCTCACAAGTATAGTAATACAAACCTGTGTGTGTGTGTCTGTGTGTGCGTGTGTGCGTGCGCGTGCGTGTGCGCAAAATAATGCGCGTGCGTGTGTGTGTGCGCCTGTGAGAGTATAACCTTGAAAATGGCTCCATGAGGCGGTGGTGGGCTTCTGCACACTGACTGCTGTGGGTTAGGAGGACTGGACGGTCGGCTTGGCCCCCCACTCACTGACCTGGGGGAGGGGGAGGCAATATAAAGACATCTCACATGAATTAAGAGCACATGATTACATAATGTGTGTGTGTGTGTGGGGGGGGGGCT
>NC_139951.1:39198226-39218226 GCF_963454915.1 Gymnoscopelus microlampas
TCAGTGGCGCTCAATCTTTTTCATGTCAAAATTAACGCTATAGCCCAAAATTATATGTATTTGGCCATGGACCCCCATCAAAATATGTTGTTCCAGGGACCCCCAGAAGCAAAGATTTGAGTTAAAAATGTTCGCTTTAAAAATATATATATTCAAAGATTTGCACTCATTTTCACGATTTAAAAAAAATAGCAGATCTACAAGCTCGTAGCGCGGCACTCGGTGCCGCGCTACGAGCTTGTAGATCTGCTATTTTTGAATAGCCCAAAGTGTAAAATAATGCTTTTAGTTCTAATCTAAAAATGACACAGTTCCAGGTCTTAATGGGTTAAACGTCACACTCCACTATGTCACCCATCACAGTGACCCACTGAGGAGTCACACTCCACTATGTCACCCATCCATCGCCTGGGTCCACATGGTCCATGCTGCTGCTGCACCAGTCTGGCATGAACACCAGAGCACACACGCTCTCCTTTAATTCACCCTATCCCTCCTCTCTCTCTCGGCCTCCCACTACTGTCTGTCTGTCTGTCTCTGTCTCTGTCTCTGTCTCTCTCTCTCTCTCTCTCTCTCTCTCTCTCTCTCTCTCTCTCTCTCTCTCTCTGCCTGCCTCCCACTACTCTCCCCACTCTCTGTTCACACACTCTCACTCCTCTCTCTCTCTCCCCACTCTCTCTTAGCTCTCTCTACACACTCTCACTCCTCTCTCTCTCTCTCTCTCTCTCTCTCTCTCTCTCTCTCTCTCTCTCTCTCTCTCTCTCTCTCTCTCTCTCTCTCTCTCTCTCTCTCTCTCTCTCTCTCTCTCTCCTCCATATAAGGAGTGAGTGGTGAGGTCCAGTGGGGTTCTCTGGTGTAGTAATAGTGAACAGCTGTGGGCTGCTCTCTGAAACGTGACATCTTGATCTGATCTGTGAGGTGGTGGGGTGGGGGGGGGGGGGTTTGTCTGGGTCGGCATGCTCTCCATCCTACTATAATTCTAGTAACCGTCTTGAGTAGGTGAGTAGGTGAAGCTACCCGGTTCTCCTCAGTGGCTGGACCAATTGCTCTGAATTTGCACACAGCCATTGACCATTACCATCTGAACTTAACTGTGAAGCCTGTTTTTCAATTTCATCAAATCTCAGCTTCTTATTAGCGCTTTTGTGTCAAAGAATGTCACCATGGTTACGGGGCTGACCAGCTATGGGACGAACTTCCTCTCGGGTTGCCAGATCATGTGCGCATATCCCCCCACGGATGCGTCGACCGGGTATGGTCTAGTGTTTGTGAAGAAGGGCAGATCCTGGACGTACTGGACGTATATAGCTCAGTGGTTCTCATGCGACATCCTAAAGTCTATACCTCTTGTGCTATAGCACCAACTGTGACCAAAGCGGAAGTGCCTCTCGCAGATAAAGTAACGTTTTTGACCGCGAAGGAGGCGCGCCGTCTCAAGCAAACTTGAGCTGCTAGAGGCACGAGCGAGCTATAAAGCGAGCAAGTTGCCGTGCCCAACTGCCACTCAAAGTGGCTACTGGCCAATCACAGCGCGTCCTTGCACAAACGTACTGGCCAATCACGGCGCGTCCTTGCACAAGTAGTATAGCTTTTGGGATCACGTGGTTCGCAAACCTTCTTAATTTTAACTCTGAGAGCGTTGCAAATGGACGCTCTCTGAGTTACAGACCTCTTTAAGGGTACGTACATTTAGAAACCCTGAGGGTCCCTGGACTCCACACTTCCAGAACCACTGATGTAGCTCATACAATTTGGTTCGGTGGTTGACAAAGAAATATAAAAAAAAGAAGAAAAAAGTGTCGCATCACTCTGGTTCCATATGAACTTCTTTTTTTATAATGAACTGATGTTTCGGCCTGCTGACCTCCCTCAGAATGAACAAATGTTGTTAATTCTGAGGAGGGCCAGCAGGCTGAAACATCCTGGAAAAAAAGGAGCATCACTTTTTACGTTTTGTTTTCGATAGTCGGCACCTCACCAGAGCCATTGGTGTGCGTTACCTTTCCTACTACTAGACAAAGAAATGTCAAAAAAACATTTTTTTGGATGGGTTTGATCACGAAACAACTGATCTTTGTATTGTTATTTTCATGTATATTTGTATTTTTATTCCGACTTTGTTCTATTTGTATCTTCCTATTTCAATTTCAGTTTTATCAACATTTTTGTGGAAGCTCAAAGCACAAGAATTTCAGTGCCTGCGATGCTGCAACCAGCTGTATTGTGAGTGCACAAAAGCCTGAGCTATAATTGTTTGCCTACCACGTCGCACAACCCAAAATAGCACATCAATTAATCTACAAGATCAGTGGTTTTCAACCTTTTTCATGCCAAGGACCCCTAAATTGATATACATTTGGCCGCGGACCCCCACCTGAAAATGTTTTGTGCCAGGGCAGGGACACCCCCAGAAGCAAAGATTTGAGTTAAAAATATGAAGATATGCACGCAATTTTTCAAAAAATTCAAAAATAGCAGATCTACAAGCTCATAGCGCTATGAGCTTGTAGATCTGCTATTTTTGAATAGCCCAAAGCTAAGTGGTTCAAATGATTGTGACGCTATGTTAACTGATTTCGCTGGGGACCCCCTGGTACCCCCCCCCCCCCAGGACCACTGGTGGTCCCCGGACCACTGGTTGAGAACCACTGTACTAGATCTATTAGATCTGCTGTTAAATATAAATCACCTTGAACCTTGATCAGCCATGGTCCAAGTGAAATATGAAAATCCAATACTTCAGATCCCCAGCACAAAGTCATACAGTGTGTCTCTGCTTGCTGCCAGGGCTGCTTGGCCCAAAAACACAGCCTTTCCTTGCTTTCACATTCTCAGTTGGGAGTTCTGGGACAAGGACGACCGCCTGGGAGTCAAAGTATGATGAATAGCACTTAACCCATTCAAGCTGGGAACGCATCTGTGTGTAATTTTTAGATTTCTTTGGCTAATAAGAAAATAGCAGATATACAAGCTCGTAGCGCGGCACTGAGCTTGTAGATCTGCTATTTTTGTGAAAAATCGTGCAAATCTTTGAATATATATTTTTTTAAGCAAATATTTTTAACTCAAATCTTTGCTTCTGGGGGATTCTACAAATGTCTTCTAAATCCAGTTTTTTGAAAAAACTATTGCTATAATATCAATGGTTCTCAAACTGTTTCATGTCAAGGACCCCCAAAATGATATGTATTTGGCCGCGGACACCCATCTCAAAAGACGTTGTTCCAGGGACCCCCAGAAGCAAAGATTTGAGTAAAAGATGTTCGCTTTAAAAAATATATGTATTCAAAGATTTGCACACATTTTCAAGATTTAAAAAAAAAATAGCAGATCTACAAGCTCGTAGCGCGGCACTCGGTGCTGCGCTACGAGCTCGTAGATCTGCTATTTTTTTGAATAGCCAAACGTTTAAAATAATGGTTAAAGTGGTTACACAGATGCGTTCCCGGTCTTAATGGGTTAAAGCTGAACATAAATGAAGCCATTATGTCTAATTGATTGAACCTTTCAGTGGCTGGGATGATTGATGGTGAATGGTTACCTACACCGCCGTATGCTGGGCGTTTGTGAACACTTTCTACGCCGGTGAGCCCCAAAGTACAGCAGGCACAGTGAGCAAATATAGCTAAAGCAGGTGGGGACTGTTAAGCCGGAGCTATACTTGGATGTGCGCGGAGGTGTCGCGCACCAAAAATAGCCGATCTACATGCTCACAACGCATTGTGAGCTCACAATGCGTTGTGAGCTTGCACATTCGTTATTTACGATGCATGACACCGGCTTCATGAGTCAGGAAATCCAGCGTTTATCAGATAAAAATCACTCGCACGTGCTACTCACCCCTCGATGGCTGCATTTCGCCGAGCACTCGTTCACGCCGAAAACGCTGACATTCTGGCACTGTCGATTCAAGCACATCTACGGCAGGAAGAAGAAATAGACAATTAAAACAAATAATGCAGTTATCCAAATGGTACTTTTTTTTTTTTCTAGGTACAGAACTAGAAAAAGTACTCCTTGGAGCACAGGTCTCTGTCAGGTCAGGTAGGTTATCGTGGCCTCCTCGTGGCACTATGATAGGCCAATGTGAAAAGGGTGCCATTTCTTCCTATAGGCCTTTCATTGAGGCATTTTCTTCCAAAAATGTGTTGCAAAAATCGACCTGCTGGTGACGCTACAACAGGCCAATGTGAAAAGGTTGGTATTTCTTTCTCGGCCTAGTGGTAATATGCGTGCAAAATTTCACAGAAATCACACGCTGCGGTCATGATTTGGGGCATTTTGTTCCAAACGGACCAATCCTTCAAACTTTGGAAGCCAATGTTAGCCAATCAGGATGGAATATGAAAAGTCGGACAGATCCGCCTCAATCACATGACTATAAAGATACTGTGTACCGATTTGCGTGATGTTTGGACAAAATCTGTAAGAGTAATATAAAAAATTCGGCCTCCTGGTGGCCCTATAACACTATAACAGGCCGATCTGCCCAGGGAGTATATGCGTGCACAGTTTCGCTGTAATCGGGCCGCTGTAGACGGACACCCGGGTGGAAAACATAGTCTCTGCCACGCCTTTGGCATTACCAGGCGGAGACAATAAAAAAAATAAAAATAAAGTATGTCTCTTTGGAAGTAATTAAAAGCTACATCTTTAAACATCCATGTCTGTCTACAAGGCTCTTCAACTGTATTACCAAATGGTATTTCCAGTTGTTTTTTGGGGAGTTTTACTTTCTTTTCGTTTTTCCTGTTAATAGTAAAGGCGGTTAATAGTCCCAAATCCCTAGCAGTTCACAGAGGGTTTGCGACGGAACGTCTTACAGGCTTTGATGTGATGGAGTATAAAGGGGAAAGCCTAAATGCTCCTTCTGCTAATGAATCACTGACAAACAAACCCCTCCGCCTATAAACCGCCTCGCCATGGAATATGTGTCTTTTTTTATTATTATTTGAGTATTTTTCAAGTCATTTACAAGTTGTTTTGGTGTGGATCGAGGACTCCTTAAAGGCAACCCCACCCAAATAAATGCATGCAGGGACGTGAAACTGGTTTTATAGGCGAGAGTGGGCACGCAAAAGAAGAAGAATTTAACCTATTGAACCCCAGGCATCCATATTTTGTGGGGAACATTGACCAAAAATACAGGTACAGGCACTGCACCTATTTTTGGTGAAGAGATTTGGTGTGGACGGGAAACATCGGTGGAAGTCGGTGTTGATTTTGTCAACTAAAACTATGACAAAAAAGGTTCGTTGACTCACTTATTTCACTGACGGAAACTAAATAAAAACTAAGCTATGATGACTGAAACTAAGACTAAATATATGTGACTGTTTTTGTCTGGGAGACAGTCATCTTGCTGGTGCCCATTCTTCAGGAAAGCAGAAAAACTAGTGTATGTCTGAAATACTGTAAATGTCAGAGATTAAATCGACGACGATGTAAATATGAAATAAATGCATAAACATGTAGCTAAGATATAAGGTTATGGCTAGCAACCTCTAATTCAAGTGGTGTTTCCTCTACTTAAGAGTTTTAACTTGACTTCAGTTCTATAAGCTGAGAGAGAGAGAGAGAGAGAGAGAGAGAGAGAGAGAGAGAGAGAGAGAGAGAGAGAGAGAGAGAGAGAGAGAGAGAGAGAGAGAGAGAGAGAGAGACACACACACACACAGAGAGACAGAGACAGAGACAGAGAGAGGACTCTCTCTCCCCGCTCAGGGGTAGAGTGGCCGGGTAGAGTGAACTGGAAAACCGCAAGGTTCCCAGTTCGAACTGGTTCGATTCCCAGTTCTGGGGCGCTCCCCTAGAGTTAGTGTCGAAGTGTCCTTGAGCAAGACGCTGAACCCCTAATTGCTCCCGATGAGCAGGTTGGTGCCTTGCATGGTTTCCTCCGCTATCGGTGTATGAATGTGTGTGTGTGAATGGGTTAATGGCACAATCAATGTAAAGCGCTTCGGATAGAAGCGCTATATAAATGCACCATCTACATGAAAAAAATGACACCCAGTGTGAAGAGAGTGGTGCCTTTGAAAGTGTAACTGGTTGCATCCGCAACAATCAGCAACAATATGTTGTCACGTGACACGTGACAACATATTGTCACGAGTCACGTGAAGCTTGACCAATCAGCCGTGCTCAAACATACGGACGGACATACGGACGGACGGACATACGGACGGACGGACATACGGACACACGGACAAAGTCAAATGTAGGAGTGGTTGGCACCACTCAAAAATGGGAAAAAAAAAGAAAAAATGCTAGATGACTGTCTCCCAGTCATTTGGTTGACAATTTCGTCAACAAATAAAAACTAGACTAAAATGTTATAGGGAGGGACGACAAGTGGAGAAATGAAAACCTCTCCATATTGGCCTTGACTAATGATGAAGTCCAGTAGACATCCATCTGTGGAACATCCAGTACACGGAGGAGGAGCCAAAGAAGAGCCTGCCCCATCCTGGACTAATACACTAATAGGCACCACCACGCCCTAACCCTAACCCACATCTTAGTCACAGGCTGATGATGTCACTCCACACACACACACACCGCCATCGTTTTTCCACCGTCACTGCCCAGGGGTTTGGCCCAACACAAAGTTTCACCATTTATTCTTAACCCATTAAGACCGGGAACACATCTGTGTCATTTCTTTGGCTATTCAAAAATAGCAGATCTACAAGCTCATAGCGCGGCACCGAGTGCAGCGCTATGAGCTTGTAGATCTGCTATTTTTGAAAAATCGTGAATCATTTTACACATTTTTACAAATGTCTTCTAAATCCTAACAGTTTTCTGAAAAACTTACAGTATGTTGCTATAATATCAGTGGTCCTCAAACTTTTTTCATGTCAAGGACCCCCAAAATTATATGTATTTGGCCGCGGACCCCCTGTCTCAAAATATGTTGTTCAAGGGACCCCCAGAAGCAAAGATTTGAGTTTAAAATGTTCCTTTTAAAAAATATAAATTGAAAGATTTTCACACATTTTCAAGATTTTTCAAAAATAGCAGATCTACAAGCTATGAGCTTGTACATCTGGTATTTTTGAATAGCCCAAAGAAATCTAAAAATGACACAGATGCATTCCCGGTCTTAATGGGTTAAAGTCATACTGTATAACTTTTTTTCAATGAAACATTCTTTTTTGATAATATTTATTTTTCCACATTAAATGTGTTTTTGACAACTTCTGTAAACACTATTAAACATGGACTCTGATGAAGATGCACAAGGCATCGTAAAAGGTTAGACGATGTTTATACTTAGCACCGTGTAAATAAAAAAGCCAATTAATGGTCCCCGAGATGCTCCAGTGCTTTAATCTGTCTGCCTGCAGATGTGTGTCACCGCTTCTGTGATGCAACCGGACCGGCCGTTAACTGTTTGATGCCGCGGCGGTACTCCCTTTCTTCTGGACTATATTAAACATTGAATCAAGTGTCTGTCGGCCCCCGACATTTGCGCCAAAATGACACTCGCACTCACACATAGGCTCTGATGCCTGAACCCAAGTCCTGGGTTGGTTTCGCAAGCCCCGCGGACCTGTGCTTGTCCTTGAGGGGGTGGTTCCAGGGGGGTTTAAGCTTAGTTTAAAAGGGATAGTTAACCCCCAAAATGACTTTTTTTTCTATCTATTAGTCATCCCATGGAGACTTGAATTCATGGATTATTTTTTTGTTTTTGTCGCATTCCTAATAAGACAATAATTTGATGACCGGCAGCGGTTCCGGTATGAGACACAAAGAGTCTCCTTTGTGTCTCCTACCGGAACCGCCACCTACCGGTCCGCTGGTCATCAAATTATTGGTTTAGGAATGCGACAAAAACAAAAAAAAGGTCCATGAATTCAAGGCTTCATGGGGTGTGTAATTGACAGAAAATAGGTATTTTTTTGGGGTGAAGTACTCCTTTAAGCTGATTAGGGGACTCACCCTGCCTTCTCCACACTTGGTGCCGGTCAGCACCAGGCCGGGGTCGGGCATGTCGTCGCCCAGGTAGACGTGGGTCCCCCGGCACAGGATGCGCCCCCCTTCCTGCAAGGGGATGTTTGTTTCTATGGAAACGGCGTTGGTGCCAATCACCGGCCGGTTGGCTCCTCCTTGACACTGGATTTTGCCGCACTTTGCATCTCTGAAAAACACACAAACAGAAAAGAACCAAAACAACAACAACAACAACAACGTGTTAATAGAATGATACGTTTTTTTTTAAGGATAACACCTCGCTGTGACACAACAGAACAGAATGACAACAGCAACAACAGCAGCAGCAACGTGTTAATAGAATAACACCTCACTGTTTCCCCCAAATTCACATGTAGCCTAAATCAGTGGTTCTCAAACTTTTTCATGTCAAGGACCCCCAAATAGACGCTTATTACCCCACGGACCCCCATTTGAAAAGATAAGCCAGGGACCCCAATAAGAGAAGGTTTTTATGGCTCTCTAGCAGTGATTCTCAACCATTTTAATTTCAAGGACCCACAGTTTAACATGCATTAGGGCTACGGACCCCCATTTAATGGCATTTATACCTCTGGGACCCCAATTCATATTGTAAAATCAATGTTAATTCAACTCTGAGAGTGTACAAATGGAACCAAATGGACCCGTTAGGGTCCATTTGGTTCCATTTGTACACTCTCAGAGTTACAGACCCATAAGGGTCCATTTGGTTCCTGTTCCATATAGCTGGGGACCCCTGGAACCCCCTCAAGTACCCCTAGGGGTCCCCGGACCCCACTTTGAGAACCAATGGCCTAAATACTTTCAGCCGCTCCAATTAGGGAAACTAGAACACATTGTTTAGTGTTCTGTTCCTGGCATATAGTCTGAACACACAGGTTTACAACGTAGGGGTCATGGCCTCAAGGGGGGCCACCAGGGGGCCACCAGGGGGCGCCAGCTCGTTGTGAGCTTGTAGATCTGCTATTTTTGGCACAGGGCCAAGTATAAATGACTAAAAACGACATAAAAATTTTGCTGTTAAAATCAACACTGGATGCCAGTGCTGCTTTAGCCCTGAGTGAGACTGCAACCTTCGTTTGAACATGAGAGACAATCCATCACACACCGCGGTTCCATTTCTGTGTGTCATTTACAGCAATTACACCAATTAACAGGAGGTCGATCATCCCCCTGCCAAGGACAGGGCTGGAAAGTAACTGAGTACATCTACTCTAGTAGTGCTGTGCTTGAGTACAATTTCGAGCTACTTTTGCTTTTACTTGAGTATTTCCATTTCATTGATACTTTATACTTCTACTCCACTAAATCTCAGAGGCAAATATTGTACTTTTTTACTAGACTGCAATTATTGAACAGCTTTGGTTCCTAGTTACTTTAAAGATTTAGATGATTATTATTACAAAACATATATTAACCACCGTCATGGAATTCTGGATCAATCGGCAATCTATGAGGCACATAGGAGTGGAGACAATATTCTAGGTGCTGATGATTATGCTTTATGTACATGATATCATGGGGAGAAATACAATAACACTCAAGTCAGTGGTACAGTAGCAGTGTTGATTTTGACAGCTAATTTTGATTTAGTTTTAGTCATAGTCTTTTGAACAAAATTCCATTTAGTTTTAGTCATATTTTAGTCATCTGAAATGTTTAAATTTGTGTCTAGTTTTAGTCGACTAAATATCATAGGATTATAGTTGACTAAATCAACTGTAGATTTAGTATTAAAATGTATTTTGGCGGTGCCTTGATGGTGTCGTAATCGCTATTTTTACACTTGGTTGCATGCTGAAAATAGCCGATCTAGCCGAGCAGCGCGACACGTTATGAGCTTGTAGATCTGCTATTTTCAGAGCGCAACACCCGAGCGCAACCAAACATAAAAGGACTTGTCTTTTAGCTCTACTGGATCTCTTCTCCGCTGGTCCCTCCTTGACATTTTGGTCTAGTTTTTATTTGTTGACGAAATTGTCAATATATTTAGTCTCAGTTCTAGTCATCATAACTTAGTTTTTATTTCGTTTTCGTCAGAAAGGTAATCGACGAGTTTTTTTCCGTCATAGTTTTAGTCGACGAAATCATCACTGTACGGTAGTTCTGCCAAGAGCTCATAGTTATACTGTTTGCTTCAAGGACAAACTGAACCATAACAAGATAGGCTGTACCAAAACAAGTAGGCCCAGTGGAGACATCTAGGCTCTTACAAGCTGTAAGTACTATAAGTGATGGTAAAACATAAAGGTTAGATATAAGCCGCCATATCAATTCCTCAACCACTTAAGCCCTTATTTTCCTACTTTGGCTATTCCAATATAGCTGATGTACAAGCTCACAATGTGGCGTGTTATGAGCTCGTATATATCTGCTATTTTCGAAAGATTTGATCACATTTTTGAGTGCTTTTTTTTTGTTTGACATTTAAGCATGACATTTTGATGCCAGTACTGGTGTATTTTTATATGGCGGTATCGCTACTTACACTTAAGTAAAAAAAAAAAAGAATCTGAGTACTTCCTCGACCACTGGCCAAGGACAACTACTAGGAGAGTAAAAAAAAAAAAAAACAATGCGAACGGCACTTAAATTAATTCTGCACACATCTCATAAATAAAACGTGACCTTTCTCCCCCCTCCCCCCCCCCTCCAACATAATTGAGGAATACGTTCTTCTTTTTTTTTGTATAACCCATTAAGACCGGGAACGCATCTGTGTCATTTAAATATTTCTTTGGGCTATTCAAAAATAGCAGATATACAAGCTCATAGCGCGGCACCGAGTGCCGCGCCATGAGCTTGTAGATCTGCTATTTTTGGGGAAATCGTGAACATTGTGTAAATCTTTGAATATATATATTTTTAAAGAGAAACATTTTAACTCAAATCTTTGCTTCTGGGGGGGGGGGGGGGGGGTCCCTGGAACAAAACGTTTTGAGATGGGGGTCTGCGGCCAAATACATATCATTTTGGGGGTCCTTGACACAAAAATGTTTTGCTCCAGGGACCCCCAAAAGCAAAGATTTGAATTCAAAAATGTTGCTTTAAAAAATATATATATTCAAAGATTTGCACAAATGTTAACGATAAAAAGAAAATAGAAGATTTACAAGCGCACTTGGTGCCGCGCTATGAGCTTGTAGATCTGCTATTTTTTAATAGCCAAAGTATTAAATAATGGTTATAGCTAAAAAAAAACGTAACATTTCACAGATGCGTTCCCGGTCCTTAACGGGTTAAACTTGTCTCCTCCACAGGTAAAGGTCGCGTAGTAAAAGGAATCCATTAATCTTACCTCGCTTCACATTTGGCGAAGGAACCCTTGGAGTCTTTGCCACAGTTCCCATAGGGGTCTCCTGCAGAGTTGACCCTTTCAAAGCATATTCCTGGGGCTGGCTTGGCTCCTGTAATACGGCACAAATCACAGCGTGTTCACTGGACTGCTACGCAGCGCTGGAAAAAGAAACTAAAAAAAGTACATTTCGTTTGCTGTCGGGGGAAGAAACCTCTCATCTCCTAGTGGTGAAAAAGTACTCAAGTGAAAATATCAATACTGCAATGTAGAAATACTCTGTATTAGTAAAAAAAAAAGTAAAAAGTCCGGAATTAAAAATTTACTTGAGTAAAAGTACACAAGTATTGGTGTCGAAATCGTACTTAGAAGTACCAAAAGTAGAAAGTACTCATTCTGCGGAATGTCCCATTTCACAAGTTTTCAAGTCTCACATGTATACAATCCTTTGAAAATAGCAGATCTACTGCTTGTAGATCGGCTATTTTTAAATGGCCGAAATGTATACAGGGCTAAAGTGGGTAATGCATGTTTTGTAATAATAATCAAAATCTACAAAAAGTAACTAAAGTAGTGGTATTGCTTCTTTTACTAAAGTAAAAACAAAAAATCGCTGCTGCTACTGTAGGTAGTGAGTAACTGCTCTAGCAAAAGTAATTGTGCTTCGATTTCCTAAATCTAAAATCACTGGTTCTCAACATCGGGTCTGGTGCCCGTCATTTTCATTTAGATTCTAAAGCAGTGGTTTTCAACCTTTTTTGCGTCAAGGACCCCCAAATTGACACACATTAGCCCAGGGACCCCCATTTGAAAAGTTACGCCAGGGACCCCCAATAAGAGATGATTTTTACGGCTCTAGAGGTGATTCTCAACCATTTTAATTTCAAGGACCCCCAGTTTAACATGCATTAGGCTACAGACCCCCATTTAATGGCATTTCTATCTCTGGGACCCCAATTTATATTGAGTTAATTTAACTCTGAGAGTGTACAAATGGAACCAAATGGACCCGTTAGGGTCCATTTGGTTCCATTTGTTACACTCTCAGATTTACAGACCCATAAGGGTCCATTTGGTTCCTATCTATCATTTAGCTGGGGACCCCCTGGAACTCCCTGAAGGACCACTGGTGGTCCCCGGACCACTGGTTGAAAACCACTGTTCTAAAGCAACACTGTACCCTGGCCCCATAGCGTGATGCACTGCTGCTCGTGGGTCTGACAGATGCCGTTGTAGCAGTATCCGTCCACTAGGTGGCAGGCGTGTCCGTCGTGCAGGTACACGTTGGCGGGGCAGTGAGGGCTGGCGCCCGTGCAGAACTCCGGCAGGTCGCACGAGTTGCTGGACTCGCGGCACGGGGTGCCGGCCGGCTTCAACTACACACAGAGAGACAGACAGACAGACAGACAGATAGACAGACAGACAGACAGACAGACAGACAGACAGACAGACAGAACGACAGACAGACAGACAGACAGACAGACAGACAGACAGACAGACAGACAGACCGACAGAACGACAGACAGACAGACAAAGAGATGTCAGAACAGAAATGTATTAAAGGTATCATCATTTGATGACCAGCGGACCGGTAGGCAGCGGTTCCGGTAGGAGACACAAAGGAGACTATTTGTGTCTCCTACCGGAACTGCTGCTGGTCATCAAATTATTGGTTTAGGAATGTGATAAAAACTAAAAAATATCCATGAATTCAAGTCTCCATGGGGTGACTAATAGATAGAAAACAAGTCATTTTGGGGGCGAATTATCCCTTTAATCAAAGTAACCCTGGCGCCCCTATTTCTAAAATCTTTACACATTTTTACACATATTCTTTAACAGAATGTTCAAAAATAGCAGATCTAGAAGCTCTCTTCTGCGCGTGCAGATCAGTTATTTGTGCTTTGATTGTGCGAAGTATATTAAGTGGTCAACGCAATCGCCAAAAAAGTCTCTTCATGGTCAGATGTGTCAAATGTCAAGATGTCCAGGTATCTTTGCGAGCAAATCGTTTTGTGTTGAGCTGAGTGAGCTTAGTGATCTCCAGTCAGTCAGTCTTCATAGTCAGTGGCGTGCACAGACATTTTGAGGGGCAGGCGCTCAAGTAAATTATACTTTTTTTTGTTTACTTGCTCTGCTCTTTTTTCCCTCTACACCTATACCTCTTTGCCAAAAATAGCCGATCTACAAGCCCACAACGCCTCGCAGCGCGAGGCGTTGTGGGCTTGTAGATCTGCTATTTTTGGCTAAAGTTCTCCTCAGAAAAGGGATACTACTGTAGGTTTCGAGTGGTTATGGTAAAAAGAAAAATCATATCACATAAAGATTTGGCGGACCCCCTGTAGTAACTCTGAGGACCCCCTAGGGGTCCCGGACCCCCTGTTGAAGACCCCTGCTGTAAACTGGAAAAAAAAATATATATATATTTTTCAAAAGGGCACTTCTGGTCAAGAGGGCAAAGGGCAGGTGCTCTAGCAACCACCTAGAGTCTATCTGTGCACGTCCCTGCACAGACATACATACTGTACCTGACAATCCTGACAGCACTGCCCGTGGGCACAGACGGCCTCTCCCTTCAGCGTGCAGGTGGTGGCGTTGCAGCAAGGGTTCATGCACTCCTTCACAAAGGAAACGACAAAAAAAAAGAGGACAAACATGGGTAAATTCTCCTTCTACAGCACTGCCACCCAAGTGTGGAATGCCCTGACCCCATCCCTTAAATAATGTGGTTCACTAGCTTCCTTTAACTCTTTTTTTTAACTTCTACTTTTTGCAAGTAGAAATATATCCGGGTCTTGCAGGGTTAAGACCTGGAACGCGTGTTGTATTTAGATTTTGAGCTAAAAAGCATTATTTTACACTTTGGCCATTCAAAAATAGCATATCTACGAGCTTGTAGATCTGCTATTTATGAAAAACGGGAAAATGTGTGCAAATCTTTGAATATACATGTTTTAAAGCAAACATTTGTAACTCAAATCTTAGCTTCTAGAGGTCCCTGGAACAACATACTTTGAGATGGGGGTCTGCGGCCAAATACATATGATTTTGGGGGTCCTTCACATGAAAAAGTTTGAGCACCACTGATATAGAATGATACGTTTTTCAGAAAACTGTTTAGAAGACATTTGTAGAATCGGCTTCAGGTCTTAATGGGTTAAAACAGCCCTGAAAATGTACCTTTCAGGAGGCCAAAGGGGGAGCTATCACTTCTCCCTTAGACAGGCGACCCCCCCCCCTCCCTCCCTTTTTTTCTACTGTGTACATATAGTGTTTTATATTTGTGATGATATTGAATGTTTGGTGCTATTTTTTTTGTGTTGATTAATTGAATACCTAGGACCCCAATGGAAAGGAGACCGCAAGGACTTTTTCGGTGTTATCCTTTTAGACCAGTGGTTTTCAACCAGTGGTCCGGAGGGGGTTCCAGGGGGTCCCCAGCCAAATTAATAGTTAGGAACCAAATTGACCCCTTTGCGTGTATGTAACTCTGAGAGTGTACAAACTAAATGGACCCTAACGGGTCCATTTAGTTCCACTTGTACACTCTCAGAGTTAAATGAACACTGATGATGATAATACAGTGTAGATTGGGACCCCCAAGAAATCAAAATGGTTGAGTCCCGGGCATATATCTTTTCAAATGGGGGTCCGTGGGCTAATATGTGTCAATTTGGGGGTCCTTGACACGAAAAAGGTCGAAAACCACTGTTTTACACAAAGTGTTTGACTGTACTCGTGCTGTGAAAGGACAGAAAATAATGGCAAAAGGAAACTGTGAAACAGAAGAGTTTAGAGTTCATCTCGGACCGACCCGCCCCCCCCCCGTGCGTCATCACAAGGCCTGCTGTTGTCGGAGGTGAGGCGGTGGCCCTGCTCTGACTGACCGCAGCATGCCGTCTAGCTCTTCTAGCCCCGGGCAAGAGAGGTCAGGAAACGACACTTCCTAGTTCTCTAAAAAAAAAAAAAAAATCAACAAGCTTCTCCGGCTGTTCTCGCTCAAAAAACCCACGACCTCACATACAGCCCTGGAAACATGAGTCACCTGGAGCGACACAGCAGGGCAGAGGGGGAGAGAGAGAGAGAGAGAGAGAGAGAGAGAGAGAGAGAGAGAGAGAGAGAGAGAGAGAGAGAGAGAGAGAGAGAGAGAGAGAGAGAGAGAGAGAAGAGAGAGAGAGAGAGAGAGAATGTTTGTACACTCTCAGAGTTAAATGAGCACTGAGGATTTACATTGGAGTACATTGAGGTTCCAGAGATCAAATAAAAAATAAAAATAAAAATACAAAAAAAATACATATCAAATGGGGGTCCGAGGCTTTAATGCATATCAAGCCGTCCTTGAAATGAAAAAAAAAATAAAGAAAAAAAAAGGTTTTAGAATGACTGGTAGGCCTATATAACACATAAAGCCCACACCATGGAGGGCCATCTGTTTTGTGTTTGTCATTGTCACAAGCCGTGCACTGTACCAATGAAGAACTCTCTGCCATATGACAGAGATGGGAGGGAGGGAGGGAGGGAGGTGGCTCCAGTCTTTGCTAGGCTCGTGGGGAAGTGTGTGTGTGTGTGTGTGTGTGTGTGTGTGTGTGTGTGTGTCTGGTGCACGTTTGCTCGCGAGTGTGTGTGTGTGTGTGTGTCTGGTGCACGTTTGCTCGCGAGTGTGTGTGTGTGTGTGTGTGTGTGTGTGTGTGTGTGTGAATGTTTTGTGAGCATACGTTACATGCATGTGTGTGTCTGTGCGCGTCCCCCTGTATGGCCAGTATGTGTGTGTGTGCGTGTGTGTTGCTGTGTACATTCGTGCATGTTTGTGTGTACGCACGCACGCATGTGTGTGTAACTATGCATGCATGATGTCATACAAGGAAAGGCTGACTATAGGAGCCCAGTGCTTGGCTCTTTCTCTGTTCTGAACACGCTGTACGGCCAGTGTTTCTCAATCTTTTTCATTTCAAGGAGAGTGCACAAATGGACCCCCACAGAGTTACAGACCTGTTGAGAACCAGTCCCGGGCGGTACTTCATGCTCGGCAGCGAGTATGACGTAAGAGCCAAAATGGCCGCCCGTGTGAATACGGTCAATTAGGGTCCGTGTTCTCATGGTCCCCGGAGGCCGAGATTGGGGACTCAATAGAAGGGGGGCCCCGTGAAGGGGGACATGGGGTTTTTAATGGTGCAGAGCGGTGCTTTTGTGAGACCTTTGTGTGCAGTGATGAATGAGGGCATACATTTATGAAAAAGAAAACCTTAAGAAGTTGAAATATGGAGATTACAAGGTTTCTGACCGACAGCAACGTTATGTTACATCCTACTGTATGTTCAAAAGGACGGCAACCCCTTTTAGCAGGCGACCGGGCCAAGGACCAAAACGAGTACACATCGGCGAAAAACAAGGCATCCTCTCTCTCTCCTATAGCAACAAGACAGTGTTATCCTACTATAATTCTAGTAACCTCACGGAGTGTGGCAGGTAGCTGTCTGTCTTGGGTGCACTCTACTGCGCATGCGTCGTTGCCAGTTTTCGTGAGAGAAACAAGCAGCAAGGTCTATGAAAACGAGGCCAAACCAAACGAACCCTATACCACCAACATTGGCCCTACAGCGCTTACAGTACGCCGACATGGCAACACCGAGACCCCGCCCACTCTCTGACTACAATTCTTTCTGTGGACAGTAAACACACCAGACGGACCCGGGGCGGCCGAGTAACATGCCTACGCCATTCTCCGTGCTGACATATATATATATATATATATATATACGCCATTCTCCGTGCTGACATATATATATATATATATATATATATATATACGCCATTCTCCGTGCTGACATATATATATACGCCCGTGGGGAGGGCTGACCGCGGGTCGGGGGGGGGGGGGGGGGGGCGCGACGGGAGCGACGGGGGGAGGCGCCACGACGGGACGCGCGCGGGGGAGAAACCGCGCGACAGGACGTGCATTAACCCCAAGTTTGCAACTACTTTCGTCTGCGCCCTTCACTGGGTATGGTCTAGTATAATATAATTCAGGAACCTTTCCCCCCGAAAGTGTTGCCTTCATATTTCATAATGCCGCTCTTGTCAACTTCCCCTTTGCAGGTTGTCGTCTGAACGGTGATACACTGTGTTTATCATCTTGGGAGAATGAGATGTTTTTGGGGGTGTAGCTGTCATTACACATATACAGTATGCATGGCGAGGCACCCGCTCATTTGAATAATTCACTATAGTTGACGGCGGCGTCGAAGCTGTCAGCGAAGTTTCCTCGTCGGTGAATTTATGTCATTATCAGAACCTTCCTCCCACACGCACGCATGCACGCGCTCGAGCGCACGCATTTGCATTACATCAACATTTTAGGTTATTTTATAATATAATAATTTATATATGTTTTTTTGCCATTTTAAACCCTAAAGGTCCTTACACACCGGCGAAAATAGCGAATATACGCAAAATTCGGACTCGTTCCGAATAATTAAAAGACGCTTTTTCGCTTCGCTTTTTCGCTCCATGTACGGAGCCATTGACTTTATAAGGTTTTAAAAAAAAACGCATTATTCGCACGAAAAAATCGCCCCGGTGTGTAACAACCTTTACCCTATTAAACCCTCACTTGTGAGGAGTGAGGACCAGGAACTGTGCTCATGATATCTGTTTCTCTAATTCTACGACACCTGTGGGGATGTTTGGCTCTCACAAGTATAGTAAAACACGCACGCACACGCACGCACGCACGCACGCACGCACGCACGCACGCACGCACGCACACACACACACACACACACACACACACACACACACACACACACACACACACACACACACACACACACACACACACACAACACACACACACACACACACACACACACACACACACACACACACACACACGCGCGCGCACACACACACACACACACACACAGGCGCGCATACAAAATAAATTCACAGTCTCTCTGAGCCCCTTAACCCATTCAATCCGGGAACGCATCTACTGTACAAATGTCTAAATCATAACAGTTTTTGAAAACCGTATGTTGCTATAATATCAGTGTTTCTCACACTTTTTCATGTCAAGGACCCCCAAATTATATACAAGCTCATAGTGCGGCACTCGGTGCCGCGCTATGAGCTTGTATATCTGCTATTTTTAAATAGCTTTTGAATATGCTTTCCCGGTCTTAATGGGTTAAATGAAGAGTGTGTTTGTGTGCAGTAATGACAGCTCTTTGCTCTCTACCTTCTGCGAGATACAGTACATGTTGTGGAGATATTTCAGCTGTCGTTTCTTTTTCTTTTGCTCTCTGAATTATATTTGTTTGTGTTGTGGTTTTCCGGCATTGCAGGAGGATTGCGGGGAAAAAAACTCCGCCGGCTGCTGCTGCCGCTTGTGTTTATTTCATTTTGCCTAATTCGGGTGACATATAATATACTCCCACAATGATCTACAGTACCAGACTAATAGAGAGCCTGGGTGGGAACTAGCGCACGGCAAAACATGTCGGAACTCAAGTCAGAACACTGCTGTATATTAGCACCAGAACTCAGTCAGCAGTGGTGGAAAAAGTACTCATATGTTTTATTTGAATTAACCCATTAAGATCTGAGGCAATTCTTAAAAATGTTTTCTAAACAGTTTTTTGAAAAAAAATCAAGATTTTTTAAAAATAGCAGATCTACAAGCTCATAGCGCGGCACTCGGTGCCGCGCTATGAGCTTGTAGATCTGCTATTTTTGAATAGCCAAAGAAATCTAAAGTGACACAGATGCGTTCCAGGTCTTAATAGGTTAAGTAAACGTATCAATAGGCCAATGTAGAATTACTTGGTTACAAGTAAAAGTTCGGAATTCAAAATTTACTTGAGTAAAGGTACAAAAGTATTGGTATCAAAATGCACTTAAAGTACCAAAAGTAAACGTACTTGTTAAGTAGAATGTCCCATTTCACAAGTTCAAAATGTATTAAAATCTTTTGAAAATGGCAGATCTACAAGCTCACAATGAGACGCATTGTGAGCTTGTAGATCGGCTATTTTTAAATGGCCGAAATATATATATAGGGCTGAAGTGGTTAGTGTTTTGTGATAATAATCTAAATCTGCAAAGTAACTAGTAAAGTTTTCATAAATAATTGTGGTGGAGTAAAAGTATAATATTTGCCTCTGAGATGTAGTGGAGTAGAAGTAAAAGTACTGAAAATTGGAACCACTTCAGTAAAGTAAAAAATACCTCAAAATGTTTGTTAAGTACAGTGCTTGAGTAAATGTACTTAGTTACTTTACACCACTGTCAGTCAGTAACACTGCTGTATATTAGCACCAGGCGGGTTCGATTTCCTGGGGGAGATAGGGGGGAGAAACCATATGCCACCTGCTTTTGATATCCCTCCCTCTGTCGTTCATATTTATCATGTTTCATTTATCATGTGTATGTTGGATATCCAATAAAAAAAAGATGAACATACATTTTATGTTAACCCATTAAGACCTAGAACTGTGTCATTTTTAGATTTGAGCTAAAAAGCATTATTTTACACTTTGGGCTATTCAAAAATAGCAGATATACAAGCTCATAGCGCGGCACCGAGTGCCGCGCTACGGGCTTGTAGATCTGCTAGTTTTGAAAAATCGTGAAAATGTGTGCAAATCTTTGAATATATATATTTTTAAAGCGAACATTTTTAACTCAAATCTTTGCTTCTGGGGGGTCCCTGGAACAAGATATTTTGATGGGG